>NW_005871409.1:512684-520785 GCF_000147115.1 Myotis lucifugus | reverse complement strand
TAAATTCCCTTTAAATAATGCATGCAGAGAAGAAGAGTGCTGCTACTTATAGAACAGCCCCAATTTGCAATAAAATTCTTCTCAAGCCAGAGAATGTCAAAATGCCTGTAAGATATTTCCAAGTGAAGCTCTCATTAAAATAATCTTATTCCACGGTTTAGATATTTGTGTTCAACTTTGATTTAGGTAGTGTGAAGATCTGCTTCACAATTTACCTTGGATTAAATCAGATAGATATTTCTTAGTTGAAAAGACAATCTCTCCTGATACCAACTCCCCTTGGCATTTCCCAAGAATTCAATAAGGTATTTGCACTAAATGGGGTCTAGGATTGTTTCCCCTAAAAGCAAGACATACATCACAATCCATTGCAAACACCTCATGCCCTTTGGATTTTCCATATCAGAACTCACCACCTCTGCAGGCCTGGACAATGATGACCTTAGGTTTGTCCTTGAGACTGGGGCAGTTGCGATTGTTGAATATCCGAAAGATGGTGTCATAAGGTAGCACGTCTGGGTTTTCCTTGCTGTGCAGAGTCCCACAGAGTCTATCCAGGAGGCCATGGGACATGAACACCAGGAATGTACTATCTGAGGTCCTGAGCTCTGGGCGGGCAGCAAATGTCACCAGTACTGACTCCATCTCCTGAAAAAGACCACGGAGTCTTACTCTACAGGACAAGCATTAACACCAATCTGACCCCCTGTTTATGGTGAGCAGTATAAGAAACACCTGTAATGTTCCAGTCCCTGTGCCTTCAGATAGTGGTTGCTCAGTGATAGGTTTCTTTTTCTTCTGACCATGGAGCTGGGGGTTCAACGACTTACTCCTGCTAACTTTATATGAGCTGTCCTTTGTTTATTTTCACTTACATATTTTTCTTGCTATCTCTGTCTTTTATCTGATTACCTAATAGGAACCTTGCATCATAAATGTATCCTATCACTTCCCTTCAACCACCCTTCCCACTGCGCTTAGAATGAAATCACACTTCTGACATATGTGTTCTCCCTCCTGTCATCCTTCCTAGGCTCTCCTTACACTGGTCTTTTTGAATATTTCATGTGCCAGTTTCATATGTAGTTCAGACTTTTCATTGTAGTCATCCCTCTTGGAATGGATTCCATTCACACATTCCCCGACCTGTCTTGTTACTGGTCATCATCTGTCAGGTTCTATACTGTCTCCTGTCAAGGCTTTTCCTGACCGTTCCATCAAAGTAATTACTCCCCACTCCCCAATTTGCTCCTGTGTTTTCTTTTTTCACTTACTTTTCACTTTATTTTCACTTTTACAGAGAGACACAAGACACATCAAACCTCTGAAATTTTCTTTTTTGCTTTTCATATGGTTACCCCCCACCAGTAAACCTAAATCAATTCGAACTTGGAATATCCTGCTCATTTACAGACCTACCTCCAAAGCCAAAAATAGGCCCTGGGACCAAGTCAGGACTCAGTATTTATATGGTGACTACATGCCTTTTAAACTTTCATTACTTTAGAATTTTCTGGGAATGTTGGGTCTGAATCTCATTCACCTCACTTTGGAACCGAGAATTTTGTGGATATACATGCCAGGCACTTTCTGTCTAGTTTTATGGAATTGAGGATATTTGGAGTCCAAAGAGACAGAGAGGTCATCTATCTAATAATTTCATTTAATAAACATGCATACTCACATGCAGGTGCACACACAGAGAGATATGTGGCCTAAGGTTGTTAAAGCATTTGGCTATCATTATAAAGTTAGTTTGTTAGTAGGAGGTTGTATACAGTGTGTGAGGAGCCCTTACCTTGGCTGTGAGATTCTCTTCCACAATCACACTGTAGCCAAGGCCCACAAGCAACTCTGTCATCCCTGTGATGTCAAGTTCAGCCCCCTGCCTGGGCTGAAGGTGATCAAACTCTCTATTGCATATGATGAGAGCCAGGTGAGTGCGGTCTTTCCTCTCCTTTATTGGATAGATCTGCAGGAAACGGATATGAAGTGAGTTTGACTTACCTAAATCTCTTTTAAACCTTCATAAACTAATCTCTGTTGCTTTGTTACAGGATCATGGATCTGCCCTCTCCGCTCTTCTGTACCAGAGACCCTGCCTTTTTCTTTGTAATGCATTGGACTTACAAAAGAAAGAAGTGAGAATTGAAAGTGATTTATAACTTTCAGATCATATAAAAATAGACTGAAAAATAAAAGAATGTAATTTATTTTCCAAGAGCCCAGAAGTGGACCTAGAAACAGCGGTTCTCAACCTGTGGGTCGTGTACAATAAAAATACATCCTGCATATAAGATATTTAAATTATGATTCATAACAGTAGCAAAATTACAATTATGTAGTAGCAATGAAAATAATTTTATGGTCGGGAGTCACCAGAAAATGAGGAACTGTATTAAAGGATCATGGCATTAGGAAGGTTGAGAAACACTGATAGATCATACTCAAGAATCTTAAAAGACTAGGACAATTCCTACCATAACTTTCTCCTCTCTCTTCTCTACCCAGACAGACCATTCTCAGTATTTAAATTCAGATCAAATTTCATAAAAACCAGGAGACATTTTCTATTGGCTCCAGATAAAAATAAATACATCGAAGATGCTTTGCCTTTGGTAACATCGTTATTTCAGTATTATTTTTATCACATCAAAATAAAAATTGGTTTCAGGCTTTAATTGTATTTTAAGTCATGTTTTGTGTCTAGGCTTTTCAACTAGTATGAAAATAATTACTAAATATTTTGATCTACAGCTACAGCTTAATTGTAATAAGTCTCAAATAGATAGAACAAATAAGTGAAGAGATCTTTATTTTATCATGGGGTTGAAAGAAAATTGGAATCTGTGCGAGGCTATATGAGTTCCTCCTTGCTCAAAGCATCTATGAAAATGATTACCACTGTCCCTACCCCACCACTCTGCAATTAGTGCGTTAGGGAATCAAGTACTTAGTGAAAGCAATTGCTTCTCTCTCTGTCTCTATTTTATGGATAGAACACAGTACCTCTCCAGCCCTTTCTTGACACACTTTCAGGAAAACTTCAGGAGGACAACGCTTGAGGGTATCTGTAGTTTCTGCTGACTCAGCTGGCCCAGTCACTTCTGGAGGAACTGCAGGATCTATCACATGACAACACATGATATAAAATTTAATACCTGCATCTGTTAGCCATGATGACCTAAGAATACTGACAGAGAAGGTAAATCATGAGAAGTTTTTAAAACACTTTTAAATGTAGGAATTATCCTTGTATCTAACCTCTAATATGAAGAGGGAAAGAAGGGGGAAATTCTTGGTAGCAGATCCACCCAAAACTGTGATACTAGATTATGATTATTAAGAGGAAAGCACCTTCCTTGGTGACTTGGGTCAAATTGGCTTTTTTGTATTCAGCTAAAACAGCTTGAGTCTTGTTATTTTTTACTGTAGAGGCCTCACTCATCTAGGTGGATGGTTTCTTGTCACTGAGCAAGAGTATATTGAATAAATATTTAATAGAGTGCTATTCATTAGAAACATAATTAAGTCACATGTGCAATTTAATTTTTTCTAATGTTCACATCATAAAAGGAAAAACAGATGAAATGAATTTTAATAACATTTTATTTGACATAATATATTCAAACTATTATCATTTAACATGTGTTCAAGCACTCTATAGTCACAATGTGGCTGGTAGCTATCATATTGGACTAGAGGCCCAGTGCACAAATTTGTGCACGGGTGGGGTCTGGCTGGACCGCCCTGATCAAGGCCAATTAGACTGGCCAGCTGTGGGGGGAGGGGGACCTTGGGCAGTTGGTAGGCCAGCCCCGCCAGCTAGTGGAATGCCCAGTTGAACGGACAATTTGCATATTAGCCGTTTATTATATAGAATGGTAGAGCATCCCAAGTTTGCTCCTAATTTATACACAACACAGACACAGACACACACTAAGCACCTAAAAGAATCCTCAATCCTGTACCATCCAGGCATTATTTTTTTAGGGACCTCAGCCTGAATTCTCAACTTTTCCAGAGGAGATGGGCTTCTAGAATTCCTTGAAAAGCTGTGGAGTCAGCTATGTCCAGGAGAAATGCTAACCAACCACCAGAATACTGATTCTAGGGCCAGGGGGACAACATTATGCTTAGAGATTCTAACATACACTGGATGTCCTTGCCTCCAGAGTTCTGATCAACTGACACTAAATTCTCAACCCATGTTTTAAAATGTGAGGGAATAACTCCTCTCTTTTGAAGAAGTTTGTTTCTGACTCATCCTGACCGAGTCCTTACAGAAACTTAACTGAATCTGTCACAGCTTGGCATCACTTGACAAGTTTTGCAAGAGACTGGAAAAGTCCAGCACCCCTCCTTTCTGAGGAAGGAGTAAGAATGCATAAACAATAGAAGAGAGGTTTGCCAAGATCTAATTAACAAGGTTTTTGTCCAGGAACAAACCTTGATGGTTAGTTACATGAACCAATCAAGGCATTCCCTGATTTTCTTTTATTTAAAAGAAAAAGGCAATATTATCCTGCATAAATGTTTTAGTTTATTTTTTAATATTTTTTCTATTTTACTCATTTATTTCCATTAGTTTTTTTCATAATATTTTTTATAAACGTCTTTCTAAAACATATGCTAAACTCTGAAGCTCTAGAGAAGCAGCAAATTGTTAGTCTCTAAGGAAACCAAGCTTTCTAAACATTTTTATAGATTAAACAGAGGCATGCTCTCCCTTCTCATTCCAGAATATTCTGGCAATGTAAAGACAACCTGGGTCCTGGGATATTCCCTCATTAGAGGGGAAGTTTCTTAGGAAAAACCTCCTCTATTTCCAGGTTATTTGCAAGTTTGGTGAACACTCTTAACTTAAGAAACATCATCTCTTAATGACCAGTGTGTGTCTATATATAATTATAATGTTGGCAGTTAAGATTGGGAAATATATTTCTATGTTACATCTAATAGTATGAATTAGCATGAAAACAAATCCTCTCATCCTATCTAATAAAAGAGAAACATGGTAATTAACCGTAACTTCGCTACCCTTTCCATTGGCTAATCAGGGCGATATGCAAATTAACTGCAAACCAAGATGGGGGCCGGCAGCCCTGAAGCTGAAGCGAACATGAGGTTTGCTTGCTCCAGTGAAGGAGGAAGCCAAGGTTCCCTGCCTGCTGCTGCTGGGCTCTGAGCTGCAGTCTAAGAAACATTGTTGCAATTATAAAAGCTAAACAAAACCCATGCTTTCAGCCAGCCGACCGAGTTGAAGTTGCAACAGATTTTCAATTATAGAACCAAACAAACCAGATACCTGCTTTCAGCAGCAGAGGTCTCAGAGCTGGAGCCGAGCCTCAGAGCTAAAGCCGGCTCTCAGCTCCAGTGACAGCCATAGAAGGTAAATAAATCCCAGAATAAAAAAGAAAAAGAAAAAAAGGAGAGGTTAGGAGCTTCAGTCACCCGCCAGCCTGAAAATGGCCCTCAGCCCCTTACCCAGACTGGCCAGGAACCCTAGTGGGAACCCCCACCCTGAAGGGGGTGTGACCAGCTGCAAACAGCCATCATCCCCTCATCCAGGCTGGCCAGGCACCCCAGCGGGACCCCCACCCTGATCCGGGACACCCTTCAGGGCAAATGAGCCAGCCCCCACCCGTGCACCAGGCCTCTATCCTATATAGTAAACGGGTAATATGCCTCCCAGCACCAGGATCAGCAGAGCCAAAAGGCCTCATGCCCCAGGATCAGCAGAGCCGCGAGGCCTCCTGGCACCGGGATCAGCAGAGCAGCGAGGCCTCACTGCCCCTGTGTCAAGTGGAGCCGCAAGGCCTCCCAGCACTGGGATCAGCAGAGCCACGAGGCCTCTTGGCCCCTGGAGCAGCATGACAGGGGGCAGCGCCCAAACCCCCTGATCACCCTGTGGCTCTGTGTGTGACAGGGGGCAGAGCCACAACCTCCCTATCCACCCTGCTCTGTTCGTGACAGGGGAAGGCGCCCAAATCCCCTGATCTGCCCTGCTCTGTGCCTGATAGGGGGGAGTCACCCAACCCCCTGATCGGCCCTGCTCTGTGTGTAACAGGATGCTGCGCCCCAACCCACTCATGAGCCCTGCTCTGTGTGTGACAGGGTGGAGCTGCAACCTCCCCATTGTCCCTGTCCTGAGTGTGACAGGGGGGTGTGCCCAAACCCCCTGATCGGCCCTGCTCTGTGGGTGACAGGGGGCGGTGCCCCAACCCCCTGATCCACCCAGCTCTGTGTGTGACAGGGGGCGATGCCCAAACTCCCCTATCGGCCCTGCTCTGTGCGTGACAGGGGGGAGCTCCCCAAACCCCTGATAGGCCCTGCTCTGTGTGTGACAGGGTACAGAGCCCCAACCCCCCTGATAGGCCCTGCTCTGTGCATTACAGGGGCAGTGCCCCAACCTCCTGATCGACCAGCTCTGTATGTGACAGGGGTGGTGCCACAACCCCCTGATCTGCTCTGCCTTGTGCATGACAAGGGGTGGCGCCGCAACCTCCCCATCGACCCTGCCTTGTGTGTGACAGGGGGCAGCGCCCCAACCCCCCAATCGGCCCTACCCTGAGCGTGACTGGGGGTGGCATCGCAACCTCCCAAACTGCCCTGCTCTGTGCATGACAGGGGGTGGCGCCCCAATTCCCCAATCGGCCCTGCTCTGAGCCCGACCAGGGGCTGCACCTAGGGATTGGGCCTGCCCTCTGCCACCCGGGAGCAGGCCTAAGCCAGCAGGTCGTTATCTCCCGAGGGGTCCCAGACTGTGAGAGGGCACAAGTGGGGCTGAGGGACAACAGCCCCCCCCCCCCGCCAGTGCATAAATTTTTGTGCACCGGGCCTCTAGTTATAATATAATAGATATTATAGTACAGCCTGCTACCCTAAAGAAGTTTCTAGAAGCCTGGGAATGAAGCTGAAGGAAATGAGAAAAATAGGAATTTAGATAAAATTTATAAAGCTCAGTTTACCTGTTAACTAAGGACACACTCAGGAAACCTCTTTAAATGACATAAAAAGAAAGGGACTGGTATTAGATGAGACAAAACGATATCCCTTGGTGGTAGCAATTTGAGTACTTATCTCTCCGGTACATCGTATGTGTCTCTATATGAGTTTGTTTAATAAAATAAGCAATCAAATACCTTGTATTATTTCTATCCCCCACACCATTCCCTCAATATTATACTAGGGAACCTCAGAATTATATCTATGGTATGTCCAAAAGGCCTGGCCAGGACCTTACTTGTTCTAACAGCTCATCTCACCCAGCTTCCTGGCCTGCTAGGCTTGTGGACCTTAGTTGTCCTAGGATTACCCTGGGGACTCCATGTGCAGATAGAGCCAAGGGAACCACAGAACACATCATGATAGGATCTACCTGCCGGAGTCCATTCATTGTCTTCACTAGCTAAGTTTAAACAGAGACCCCCAAAAGCTAGTAACCTTTGAAGTCCTAGCAAAGGTCAGAACTGCACCACCCAGTTAATCTAGGAACCACCCAGTTAATTTAGGTGATAATAGCTGAAGCATCCCCACCTTAGTTTCCTTAATTCCCATTTATTATTATGTAAATCCTTGCTGATGGGCTAGTCTGCCTGTTAATGGGGTCACCTGCCTAAGGGCTATGCTATGAGTGCATCCCAGATCAATAAAAGCTTGGTGAGACCTAAGCACAGAGAGGAAGTCCTTCGGGACTTGCCCGCCTGGTCCCCCAATATTGCAAAATTATCTTGTGTCTTTTTCTTTCACTTGTGTGCGGCTCCTCTTTCAGATACCGAACCCTACTCCACGCAGAACGTGGAGGGAGTGTTAATCGACATCTGGCGCCCGACGGGTAATCTGGAAGTGCAGGTCTCGCTGGAGCGAGAAAAGGAAGTTTTCACTGAAAAGGTGTGGAAAACTCACCGAAAAAAGGTGAGGGGGATTCTACCGCACGCAATGCCCAGGATCAACTACAGAAGCCCGGGTCTGTAAGTAACTGGGAACGTTTTCTTAACCAGGCTAACAAACGGGCAGGATTTGGCTTTAAAAAAGTAGATTCGGCTTTAAAAAGGTATATTTGGCTTTTAAAAACTAAGAAACTTTATTATAGGCTTTT
>NW_005871409.1:437627-505653 GCF_000147115.1 Myotis lucifugus | reverse complement strand
ATTTTGAAAAAAAAAATCCATCATCTACCCCATCCCAGATTAAAGAGAAAGTAATAAACCTGGACAGGAAGCAGCGTGAATGTTAGTGAAAACACCTCTCAGACCACAATCTTGGACATATACCAGACAAGCGTGTCCTTCCTGCTGGGGGGAATGTCCCTTCCACCTAGAGAAGGGCTTCTTTCAAAAGCTGATACACATATATGCATAACCCATGGACACAGACACTAGTGTGGTGAAGGCCTGGAGGGTGGAGGGGCAAAAACGGGACATGTAGTGCTTTCAGTAATAAAGAGACATTTAAAAAGAGAAAAGAAAAAGGGAACAAAAGCTTATATGTAATTGTGAGGGCTCTATAATGTATGTAGCATTTTATGTATTAGTTTTTTTATTACTATTGATGAACTCTAGTGAAACAGGAATTTTAGCAATGAAATGGGACAGGTTTAGGAAATATTAGAAATTTTGGAAGTTAAGAGAACCATGGAGGAAGCACAGGGCTGCAGAGCAGCAGAAGGTATATTTCCATAGAATAAGGGAGCTGAAAAGCTGCAACAGGTACATTTCCATAGAATGAGGGAGCTGGGAACAGCAAAAGGTCTATAGTTACAAAATACAGGGAAGGAACTCCTTCATCCAGGAGAAGAAGAAACCCCAAAGGGAATAGGAAAGCAATAGGATATGAGATGGGGGAGAACCTCACATGTCCCATGTGAGGTTCAACCTTGAGCCCAGGAGTTACTATAGTAACCAGTCCAAGGGAATAGTGACCAATCCCAGAGGATTTCAAGTCACCAAGATCTGCAGCCATTATAAGCCATAGGAAAAGGAGCTCAGTGTGACCTTTTCCCCCTCCCTACATGGAAGTCCTTTCTGTGGGAAACTTTCCCTCTCCCCATGTGGGAGTCTGTACTTGTTCTTCAATAAATCTCCACCTTTGCTCTACCACTTTCTGTCCATGTATTCATTTTTTGATTCCAGTGGTCAAAGAACCTGGGTTCCAGTCCAAAAACTCTGTTATCACTAGTATACAGGTTTGGGATTTTATTTTAAACTCTGCAGCAAGCAGAGTCCATCACTGTTGCACTTGGGCCTGAGGACATGTAGTTTCTAGTAGCATTTGTAATTCAATCTAGGTCAAACAAATAAACTAACTCTCAGAAGCCTGACACTGTATTTGGTTGTATAAAACAACTCAAGCCTATTAATGCGTCCTCTGAGGTCACGGTTCATTATGCTTGTCAATTTCATGGACAGGAAATAAATGTAAGGTTTTTATGTTTTTATAAAGATTTCAATATAACAATACACGCCTTAAAAGTTTAATCCTGAAATTCTAAGAATTGGCATGAGCTAACACATGCGAAATACCCTGAGTTTTCATCCCATAGTTATTATTGAAGACAAGATTTCCATAGACAAAATATGGTCTAGTTCCCTGCTCTGCATGAGGGAGAGCCATAGGCTGTCCCTCAAAATGCTGAGCCCAAGGTGACAGACTGCAGCTCGTCCCGTCCTTCCCATCCAGACTGCTGGACTAACTTAACCATCAATAAGTTCAAGAACGTATTCTGGAGGAGGCCTTGTGGTGGTAGGAGTGTACATGTCAAGAACTTTTTTTTTAGAAAGATCTCTGCCATTAGAGTCATTCAAATAAGTCATTGAATTACCATATTCTGTGGCCCAGAAAACAATTGCCAAGTAGATGAGAGAGAGACAAAGAAATGACAGCCTGACTGAGGAGGCATCATCTGGCAAGCAGCCAGGTGACTCCAGGTGTTGGCTTTATTAGAGTGGTTTGTCCAAGTGCCTCTAGGACTCAAGGATTATGAACTGGAAGGAAGAAGAAGAAACTGGGGCAAAGAAGAAGAAACTTTGGCTTCTATACAATTATTCCGAACCCTTATTGTGAGTATTGATTGTCTTTAATTTGGGGGAGTGTTAAATGGAAAAAAAAAGGTATTAAAAGAGAAACAGGAAGTTACTCAGAGATGAGCTTTGCTATGTCAGTAAGCCAGGCATAGGCTTCCCCTAGTCCCGGAGAAAAAGATGTCTTGCTTTCAAAGAACAACTTTTCCCTCTGATTGCATTTGGGAAGCATAAAAGAGACCAGGGGTTGAGAGTCCATCAGAGCTCCCATCTCGGCTGTGTGGGGCCGTAGGCACTATAGATAGAAGGGGCAGGTCAGATGCCTGTCTGTCTTATATAAGGGCCTCAGGAGCATGTGAGGTAGAGGTCGGGCCTTACACAATTGTCTACAGCCTAGTTCCATGCTAGTGGACAACATCCCTCAAAGAAAATGTAAGGGGGCAATTAAATGAAAGAGTCCACATTTAAAATCCTAGCTTTTCTGTCAGGATTGAATTTATTCTCTGAGTGCCTCACCATCATTGAAATATTTTATTCCTCCTGGAGAGCAAACTTTTGGAGAGAAATTATAAAACTACTCCATAACAGACCTTAAGTCTTCATGTAAGATAACTATATAAGTTTCTAGGCATTTTTTGACTTAAATAACTAGCTGACAAACTAATTAACTAGCTAACTAACTAAATAAATAAATAAAGTGCCTTGCCAAGAGGACTAGAGAATGTGGTATAAAGTTTACCAGACTGTTCTCATAAACTTCAACAACTGAGCTATCATATACTCAGGATGGGAAGTGAGTTTTAATTCAAAGAAGGATTCTGAGGTAAAAGGAATAAGAATAAAGAATAACGAGACAGGGGATATACAATAGTGCCACTGACTTGGAAATGGGGCCCTAAAACCAGACATAAAGAAGTTGTCTGCACACTAACATGACCAATGAAGAAATTCTATGGGGGTGCAAAGACAAGTGGACTGCATGGACTTTAGTCTGAGCTGTACCAGGGGTCCTCAAACTTTTTAAACAGGGAGCCAGTTCACTGTCCCTCAGACTGTTGGAGGGCCGGACTAAAGTTTAAAAAAAACTATGAACAAATTCCTATGCACACTGCACATATATAATTTTGAAGTAAAAAAAACAAAATGGGAACAAATACTATATTTGTATTTGCATGTGGCCCGCGGGCCGTAGTTTGAGGACCCCTGCTGGAGACCTTACCTGAGGGCAGCCCCATCTTCTCTGCAAGGTGAGAGTAGATTTCATGGATGTGATGGATACACGCTTGGCTTGCCAGGTCCCCTTTCCTAAAGACTGAGTGAACCAAAGCTCGGGCCTTATCCATAACTGTGGCATTTTCATTTCTTACTCTTGCCATCTCCATATGGTTCAGCATTCCTTTTTTTAATAGGTAAACAAACGGGTCATTCATCGTGCCCGAGGTCTCTGATTGGATAAAAACCTTCCTCTTCTCCTTCAGGTCTTTGTCTGTTTGAAGCACAAGGATTTCTCAAGTCACTAAACGGCCTCATTTTCCTCTCAAGTCAGCAATAGCCTCCTTTAGATTTAATCCATAAAATGTCCCTCCCCATGCAGTTCAGTCATCCTGAGCTACCCACATCCCTCACTCTCCCCTCAGTGCTACCCAGTGTGCTCACTGAGAGCCTGAAGTCAGAGATTTACTATCAGTGCCTCCTGTTTATTCAACTCTGCAAAATAAAAGAAGGAAACAGTGATAGCCTATTTCCCTGGGGACAGCAGCTGCTGGTACCCATCTCATGGGGATCCTGCTCCCTTTGGCAGATAATTCGGTAAAGTCTTTAAGGCCCCTTCTCTACTTCCCTTTCTCCTCTCTCCTCTTTCTACCCTCTCCCTCAGTTCTGTTCACCTAAACATTCACAGAACCTAATTGTGGCTTCCCCAAAAGCCAGCCACTTTCAAAAATTTTCCCCAAGACCTATCCTTCTAGAAAGTAAACAAACTAACAAAATAGAACAACAAAAACAAGAAAAAAAAACCCCAAAACTCACCGGCCATGGCTTTTCTCTCCTAGCCTTGGAGTGCAATTTGAAACTGAAAGCATGTTCCCCCTCCTTTTAAGCAGGGCTTGTACATATAATCAGGAAATACCTATTGCTCATTCATATGCATGTCTTTATTTTTTCTCCAAAGTAATAATCTTATTGCTTACCTTCAGAGTGTCTCAGCGTGTACATCCTTGGAAAATTTCCTTCACCAGCACTGGATGAGGCTGGGGTAGGAAGGGAGTGCAGCCTAGAGGATAAGAAAGTGAAGAGAAAGTATGCATTCACTTCAACTCACACACTAATGAATCTCTCAGTCATTAGGGAGTGTGATCAGGAAAGCAACTCATCCTTTGGTGTCTTAGTCCATTCACGCTACTGTAACAAAATGCCACAGACTGGGTGGCTTATCAACAAGAGGACTTTATTTCTCACAGTTCTGCATCTGGAAGCCCAAAACCAGGTGCCAGCATGGTTGGCTTGTGGTGAGGGCCCTTTACAGGGTTGCAGACTGCTGACTTCTCACCATGAGCTCACCTGGCAGAAAGGGTGAGCTAGTGCTTTGGAATCTCTGTTTCAAGGGTGTGAATCCCACTCATGAGGCTTTTGCCCTCATGATCAGTTCAACTGTTAAAGTCCTCAACTCCTGATATTGTCACCCTGTGCCTTAGGTTTTCAACATCTGAGTATTGGAGGGACACATACATTCAATCTATAGCATTTGGAGAAGTTGAACCATTGTGATCCGTGTCCCTGTCCTGCAGATCTGCTATGTCCTAGGAACTATGTGTTTCTGAGAAGCAGCTCTGTTGTTAGGAGTGAAAACATTTTCCACCACAATCAAATACTTTCTTATCTAACACTTTCTTTTCAGATTATTCAGTTTTGTGGGATACTGTAGAGACTAATGGCTCAGACTCTGGACTCAGAATGTCTGATAGCATTTTAACCTTCCTTTCTTAGGCAAGATATTGAATTTTCCCATGCTTGTGGTTCCTCTATTGGTAAAATAACTAATAGTGCATATCTACACACCTTTGAACATTAAGTGAATGAAAATATGGAAATTGCATAGCGCATTGTGAGCATACAATGTTATTATTTGTTATTAATATATTTTAATTTAAATATTTCTCAATTAAATAGCCAAGGTTAGTTATTTGCAGGTTATCTAGTTAAATTTCTCTCTTGTGAGAATCCTCCTCCATCTCATTCATTCAGTCACTTAGCATATATATCTGGGTGACTACTCCATGTTAGACACTGCTCTAGGCTCGAAGCATTCAGTCAACACAGCCAATGGTCCCTTGCCTCATGGCTTCACATTCAAGATGAGAAGAGAAAGGTGAAACAAATATGTGACTGGGATAGTGTGAGAATGTGGTAAGTGCTAAGGAGAAATTAAGAAAGTGATAGTTGAAATATGGAGGATGTTAAAACTGAAGACAGAGGAGCACAGGAAGGCCTAAAGAGTCACTGCTCTGTGTAAGCACGTGTTTAATTGCTCGTCCCAAAATAAACTCAACATAACCAATTTATTTCATAGATATGGTTGATGGAAGATAGACTAATAACAAAATGCCTATTAGTCTTTGAAAGTTACCAATTTATTTACTAAAAATACTGATGGGAATATTACCTTAGTTTCTTAAGAGAATAGTAACACAGAGTTACTAAAACATTCAGTGTGTGTAAGTATGAGCGTGCATACATGCAGGAAATATCTAAATTAAATATTATGAGCTATATTACTGTTTACTATTAAAAGCAAACTTATATTTTGACACATGGACTACCAGTTCCTTGTTGTGATGTAGGCAACTTGTTAACTTTATTTTTCATTAGAATAAAATCCACTGTGTAGATGTTAATCTAAGACTTTTCTCAGTGTGTTTTTATTTTTATGTTGCTATTTATCCAATCCAGTATGCAGCACAATGTTGTGATCCTTGGCGCAGGGAGGCTTGTTGTAGGAAAGAAAGCAGAAATTGCAGGTATATCGCTTCCTGTATACATTTATATTTATTCATTTATTTCTGAAATGCCTTAAGGATTTCACATGAAGGTTCTCTACAAGCCAGGGCCATACACCAATGAGTAGAAACATGCTGAGGGAGCATTTCAGCCCCAGCTGGACCCGCCCCCCATTGGAGAGCCCCACCCCACTTGGGGGTGTGGCCATCCTTGAAAGCTCACCCCATCTGGCCCCTCCCCCCAGTAGGGACCCCACCACTATCCAGGGCAGGCTGGATAGCCCCCAACCATGCACCAGGCCTTTCTCCTATGTAATAAAAGGTCAATATGCAAACTGATCCTAATGGGGGAATAAATGACCAGAATGACTGCTCAACCAGTCAATATGAGGTGTACTGACCATCTCTCTATCTCTTTTCCCCGTGACAGGCTCTGATTACCCAATGGCGAAGGTGGAACCAGGGATGGGTGGCAGGGGATTCGGGTGGTGCCAGGCCAAGGTCCCTGTCCCACCAGTCACCCTACACACAGAGTGCACCCCGTGGCAGGGGCAGGCTTGACAAGCAGGTGGAATGGCCAACCTCTAGGTTCCTCCCATGTGCTGGCAGGCTCTGATTACCTGATGGCAAACTGAGAACTGGGGGTGGATGGTGGTGGGAGGCGGGGCTGGCTGCGAGCCACCAGGGAAGATGGCCCTGAGCACAGGCCAGGCCTAGGGACAGCACCTGTTTACAAATTTCATGGGCTGGGCCACTAGTTTATATATAAAACATTGCGTTTATTTAATGTAAATCTTTTGATGAGTTTAGAAATATACCTACATTCATGGTACCATCACCACAGTCTAACATTGTACACATTTCACTAAAATTTTATATTCAAGTTATTCATCTGTTTCTTTAGGCAATGTGCTTTCTGAATCTTGTTGAAAATTTTCCCTAGAAAAATATCATAAATATATTTTTCTATATTTTTTCTCCTCATCACTTGAAAGATTTGCTTTTTACATTTAGGTCTTTACTCCATCTGGTATATTCTTCAGGTACAATATATGCGTGTGTGTGTGTGTGTGTGTGTGTGTTTCTATAAAATAATATCTTGAATCACTCATTATTTTACATCTGCAACATGACATATTTTATATTGTTCATTTCTAGCTTTTCTATGCTTTATTGTGTATCTATTAGTCTACCCATGTACCAACTGGGTTTCATGATTTGTGTCCAAGCAATCTCCCAACCACTTTTTAATTATTTTTTCTTAGATATTCTTACTACTTGACCTTCTAAACAAAGAGTATAAATAACTTTTCAGGTTCAAAAAAATACCTGGTTAGATTTTCTTTGGTATTCTGTTGTGTTTATAGATTAATTTGGGTAGAAAATTAAAAACCTTACATTTATTTGTCTTCTTATTAATAATGTGGCATATCCCTCATGCTAGTTAAATTTTCGTCTATGTCACTCAATAATTTCTTAAAGTAGTTTCCCATATAGACCTTGTAATTATTTGGTTATAATTTTCTTTAAGTACCTTGTAAGATTTGTTGCTCTTGCAAATAGAAGCTTAAAAAGCAAAATAATTTCTGCTTGTATGGCTTTTGAATAGAAAATGGTATTAATGTTATATATTTATCAAAATTCTTGCAAATGTGAGGAATTTATTATTAATTCTGTGAGGTTTCAATAAGGAACTCTGATCAAGATGGTGGCATAAGTAAATGTGGTACTCAAATCCTCCCACAACCACATCAAAATTCCAACTAAACTACAGAACAAGCATCATTCAGAGCCACTTGACTAGCTGAATGAAATCCTTTAACTAGGGATTTAAAAAAGAAGCCACATCAAGACTGGTAGGAGGGGAAGAGACACAGAATGGGCTGGTCGCATTCCCACATACAGCAGATATAAATCAGGAAGGATATCTGTTCTGCAGAGGTCCCCTCTGAGAAGCAAGGGGTCCCATCCACATACTAAGACCTGCAGCCCAGGATTCCAGTGGCAAGAGGAGAAGTGCCCATTACTTCTGGCTATGAAGACCAGGGGAGATTGTGGCTGAATGAGATGGAGGGCTTCTGGAGTCCCAAGCAGTTCTTTGTAAAGAGACTGTGAGAAACCATACTTGGACTCACTGGTTCTGAATTCTAGCACTGGGACAACAGCTTGTAAATCACTAGGGACATACAGGAAAGAAATGAATTGTCTGGCATCAGAGTGAGAGGTGGCAGGCAGCTTTCTGCCTGAATAAGTGCTGGCAGAGGACATTGTTCCTTTTCTGAGACCCCTTCCAGAGAGCCTGCAGGCACCAATCCTGGATCTCCATCAACCTGTCTCACACTGTCTGCCCTGCCCTGGGGATTCCCTTTTCCTCACCACACTCAACTTGAGGCCCCGCCTTCTCCATGTCATTTGCAGTGGCTTTTTCATAAATGTGTCCTCTCTTGCCTCATGCTTCAGACACTCCTAAAAAATCTCAAATAAGCAGCATCAGGCCTCTGCACACACTGTATCACTTTCTATGTGGCCCCAGGCCCAGCACTAGCAGTAGCTGGCCTTGGTTCACATGTGCCCTTTCTTGAGCACCTTCAAGCCCAGCACTAGTAACATCCATTTACAGACTGTTCTGTAGCATGTGCAGGGTGGCCCAAGGTAGGGCAGAGACAGTCACTGATTTTACAACTCCTGGGAGACCCTAAAGCCAGTGTACCCAGCGAACAGCTTCAGACTACATTGGATTACAGCCCTGAACTCCATAAGGTACACAATTAACAGCAGACTTAGTGGGCACCAAAGCCTCACTGAAGCAAGTCCTGTTCTGTAGGTTCCCCTCCTGCACAGCAGCTCCTCTGTTCTAGTGGCAGCTGGTCCTCAAAGGGGCAACCAACAGTAATCAAGGCTCAGCTATAACTGAACAGGGGTGTACCTGGAGCACCTAGCTTGGGTTACTGTGGAGGCAGTGCCACTGGGCCCTACATGACACCTACTATACAAGGCCATTCTACTAAGTTCAGCTCTACACAAAACATAAAAACAAACCTAGAGAAGCAGCCAAAATGGGGAGACAAAGAAACAGGTCACAAGTAAAAGTACAGGAGAAATATCCAGAAAAAGAACTAAATAAATGGAGGCAAGCAAACTATCAGATACAGAATTCAAAGCAATGCAGTAGAAACTTAGTGAGTACAAGGAACTTAGTAAGAACTTCAACAGCATGAAAAAAAACAACACATAGAAACACTAAAAAACAAAACAAAAATTAAGCAGAAATTAATGACACGCCAACTGAAATGACAAATAATTTACAGGGAATCAACAGTAGAATAGATGAAGCTGAGAATCATATCAGCAATTTAGAATATGAAAAGGAAAAAACACCCAATTAGAATAGCAAAAGAAAAATAAATAAATAAATAAATGAAAAATAGGGAGTATCTAGGACAACTTCAAGTGTACCAACATTCACATCATGGGTTTTCAGGAAGGAGAAGAGAGAGAACAATAAATTGAAAACCTATTTGAAAAAATAATGAAAGAAAAATTCACTAACATGATGAAAGAAATTGACATACAAATCTAGGAAGTACAGAGCATCCAATACAAGATGAACCCAAAGAGACCACCAAGACACATCATCATTAAAATGACAAAGGTTAAAGATAAAAACAGAATCTTAAAAGCAGCAAGAGAAAAGCAATCCATTGCCTACAAAGGAGCTCCCATAAGACTGTCTAATGATTTCTCAATAGATACCTTACAGGCTAGAGTGGATGGGCAAGAAATATTCCAAGTGCTGAAAATCAAAGACTGTAACTAAGATTACCCTATCCAGAAAAACTATCATTTAGAATAGAAGGACATGTGAAGTGCTTCTTACATAAGAAAAAGCTAAAGGAGTTCACCACCACCAAACCACTATTAAGCAAAATATTAAAGGGTCTTCTTTAAGAAGAAGAAGAAAAAAGATACAAATATCTGAACAATAAAATGACAATAAATACATATTTATCAAAAATTGAATCTAAAATAACAGAATAAATGACCAAGCAGAATAGAAACAGACTCATAGATATAGAGAACATTTTGACAATTTCTAGATGGGAGGGGGGCTAGGGGATGGGTGAAAAAGGTGAAATGATTAGGAAATACAAACTGGTTGTTACAGAATAGTCATGGGGATGTAAAGTACAGCACAGGGGATATAGTTAATAATATTACATTAAATTTTTTTTTTAAATCTCCATCTGAGGATTTTTTTATTCCATTGCTTTTAGAGAGTATACAATAGTGGGAAGGAGAGGATAAGAGATAAAGAGAGAGAGAAACATAAATGTGAGATAGACACATCGATTGGTTGATTCCCACACACTCCCTGACCAGGGCCAGAGATGAACCTATAACCTAGGTACGTGCCCTTGACCAGAATTGAGCCTGTGTTCGTTTGGTGCTCAGGCCAATGCTCTAATCACTGAGAAACACCAGCCAGGGCTCAATGATGTTCTACTAACTATTCATGGTGTCAGATGGGAATGATATTTATTGGGATTATCACTTAGTATGCCATGGGATGTCTGATAACCGGAGTGTACACCTGAAACCAACATAATATTCTATGCCAACAGTAATGAAAAAATGATTTAAAAAATTTTTTTAAAATATATTTTATTGATTTTTTTACAGAGAGAAAGGGAGAGATATAGAGAGTTAGAAACATCGATGAGAGAGAAACATCGATCAGTCGCCTCCTGCACATCTCCCACTGGGGATGTGCCCTCAACCCAGGTACATGCCCTTGACCGGAATCGAACCTGGGACCTTTAAGTCCGCAGGCTGACGCTCTATCCACTGAGCCAAACCGGTTTCGGCTAAAAAAATTTTTGAGATATTTCAATGAATCCAATCATGTATTCCAGGAATAATGGAAGGAAATATAAATATACTGGGAATTAACGGTAGAGTAAATGATTTCTTGTGCTCCAGACATTTTAATTTTATTTTCTTAGAAGTCTAATGCAACATTTAATACAGTTAGTTTTTACATTTTACTTAAAGGCTCAAGGCTAGTTGCATGAATTCGTGCATGGGTGGGGTCCCTAGGCTTGTCCAGTGATCAGGGTCCATATGGGCCCTCTAGCCCAGATCAGATCATGGCTGGGCTGATCACAGCCTGCCAGCCAGGAGGAGGAACAGCGGGAGAGAACAAGGGAGGTAGGTCGGCCAGGGAGAGGGTCTGTGGCAGGTTGGCTGGACAGCTAGGGGGAGGAACCAGCTGGGTGAAGGGACACCAGGGGGTTAGCCAGCCCAGATAGATGTGGATCAGGGCCAGCCAGCTGGGGGGAAGGACCAGCAAGGGGGAAGCACTGGGCAGGGTGGAGGAAGTGTGGGAGGTTGGCCGGCCAGCCCCATTCGAGGTGATCTGGGTGGTGGGACAGGGGGAGGGACTGGCCAGGGGAGGGACTGCAAGAGGTTGTCTGGCCACAAGGAAGGACCAGGGGAGGTTGGCTGGCCGCAGGAGGTTGGCTGTGGTATTACACTGACCACAAGGGGCCAGTTCCTGCATTGAGCATCTGGCCCCTGGTGGTCAGTGTGCGTTATAGCGACTGGTCAACCAGCCCTTCTGGTCGTTTGGTCGTAACGGTCGCTTAGGCTTGTATATATATATATAGACTAGAGGCCCAGCATGCAAAATTGTGTGGTAGTCTGTTGCCCCGCCCACCCATGTGCGGACTGCCCACCCGCCTCTGCACCACACTCGCTGACCCACCCACCCGACCACCGCTGCTCAGAGCATTTGAAATCTCTTAAGAGTGATTGGGAGGGGGTTTCCAATCCCACTCCTTTTCCTCTAATGGTTTTCCTGCCCCTCCCTCCTTCCCCTATGCTGGTCAAGAGAGCCTCTGGCTGCTCCCCTTCAAGGGCTAATCAGGGGAAAGAGCCTTTGACCTTGGCTATAAAAACACCTGTCTAATCACTGAGCTTAGCCCACCTGAAGTCCAGACACATAAGTTACTGCAAATAAACATTGTTGGAGGGTGTGTGTATGTGTGTGTGTGTGTGAAAGTTTAGGTCTCTGATATTGAGAGGAAAAAACTATTCCTTTAAAATAATGACAACACCTATTTCAAATATTGTAATGAAAGTATGAAAATAACAAATCTCACATAAAAAGGCTGCAAAAATGTTATTTTACTTTGAAGGCAGTAATAACTGAAAATAACAAGTTTCTTTCAGGCCACATCCTAAAAAGGTCAGTGCGTTTTTTATGTCTTAAGCTTATATAAAGGTCTTAAAAGACCCCTGACCCTGCCTTCTGAAGATTCTAGGTTAACACGTTTGTCTTAAAAGCTGTGAGGTGCCTAATTTTTTAAAAGAACCGGCCACACCCCCTTCCTCAACCATATTGTCAATCATCCAAGCTTTCCTATCTAATAAAAGAGAAACATGGTAATTAGCCGTACGGCTGTTACCCTTCCCATTGGCTAATCAGTGAGATATGCAAATTAACTGCCAACCAAGATGGCAGCCAGCAGCCAGGCTGCTGACTCGAACAAGGAGGCTTGCTTGCTTCAGTGACAGAGGAAGCCCAGCTTCCCCGCCTGCCTTGCCGGTCTCTCAGCTTCACTGTAAGCAACATTGTAACAAATATAGAAGCTAAACAAAACCCTGGGCTTCAGCCAGCAGGACCACAACATTGTTTCAAATACAAAAGGTAAACAAAGGCCAGAAACCTGCTTTCAGCAGCGGAGGTCTCATAGCTGGAGCCGAGCCTCAGAGCTAAAGCTGGCCCAGAATAAAAAAAAAAGGAAAAAAGGACAGGTAGGGAGCTTCAGTCACCCGCCAGCCTGAAAACGGCCCTCAGTCCCTCACCCAGGCTGGCCAGGCACCCCGGTGGGGACCCTCACCCTGATCCAGGACACACTTCAGGGCAAACCAGCTGGCCCCCACCTTTGCACCAGGCTTCTATCCTATATAGTAAAAGGGTAGTATGCCTCCCAGCACCGGGATCAGTGGAGCAGCAAGGCCTCCCGGCACCGGGATCAGCGTGACAGGGGGCAGCGACCAAACCCCCGATTGCCCTGGGGCTCTGTGTGTGACAGGGGGCGGGGCCACAACCTCCCTATCCGCCCTGCTCTGTTCATGACAAGGGGGAGCTCCTAAACCCCCTGATCAGCCCTGCTCTGTGTGTGACAGGGGGGAGCTCCCCAACCCCCTGATTGCCCTGTGGCTCTGTGTGTGACAGGGTGCGGCGCCCCAATGCCCCCCATTGGCCCTGCCCTGAATGTGACAGTGGTGGAGCCCCAACTCCCCTATCGGCCCTGCTCTCTGAGTGACAGGGGGAGTCCTCAACCCCCTGATTGGCCCTGCTCTGTGTATGACAGGGGGGAGCTCCCCAACACCCTGATGGGCCCTGCTCTGTGCGTGATAGGGGGCAGGGCCCCAACCCCCTGATCGGCCCTGCTCTGTGCATGACAGGGGTTGGCGTCGCAACCTCCCTATCGACCCTGCCTTGAGTGTGATAGGGGGCAGTGCCCCAAACCCCCAATCGGCCCTACCCTGAGTGTGACTAGGGGTGGCATTGCAACCTCCCAATCCGCCCTGCTCTGTGTATGACAGGGGGCGGCGCCCCAACTCCCCAATTGGCCCTGCTCTGAGCCTGACCAGGGGCTGCACCTAGGGATTGGGCCTGCCCTCTGCCACTCGGGAGTAGGCCTAAGCCAGCAGGTCATTATCTCCCGAGGGGTCCCAGACTGTGAGAGGGCACAGGCTGGGCTGAGGGACCCTCTCTCCCCCCCAAGTGCACAAAGTTTTGTGCACCGGGCCTCTAGTCTAATCTAATAAAAGAGAAACATGGTAATTAGCGTAAGACCGCTACCCTTCCCATTGGCTAATTAGCGAGATATGCAAATTAATCACCAGCCAAGATGGTGGTTAACCGCCAGCAAAGATGGCGGTTAATTTGCATATGTAGGCACAATGCAGGGAGGCAAAAGGGAAAGCACCGAAGAAGCCCCCTGCCACTGACAGTGATCAGAAACCCAGGGGGGGAGCTAAGAGCAGGGGGGCAGGGCATAGGTGGTCCTGGGGCTGCCTTTGCCCCTACCCCCCCAGCCATGATCAGAGAATCAGGCGCCTTTGCCACACTGGCCAGTGATAGTGGGAAGTAGGGGTGGAGCCAGCGATGGGAGCTGGGCAGGGGCGGAGCCCACTATCGAGGGGCGGCTGGAGCTGCGGGTCGCCACTGCCCAGGCCTAACGCCTCGCCTGGGCAGGGGCAGAGCCCACAATCGTGGGGCGGTGCAGCTGTGGCTCGCCCCTGCCCAGGCCTAATGCCTTGGCCAGAGACGTTAGGCCTGGGCAAGGGCAGTGCCAGTGTTCATGGGGCGGCTGCAGCTGGGGGGGTCCCCTGCCCAGGCCTAATGCCTTGGCCAGAGGCATTAGGCCTGGGTATGGGCGGTGCCAGTGATCATGGGGAGCAGGGGCAGAGTCACAGATGGTGGGAGCTTGGGGTCCCCTGCCAGGCCTAATGTCTGGGTGAGAGGCATTAGGGTGGAGCCGGCAATCGCAGGGAGCAGGGGCCGAGTTGGCGATGGTGGGGAGCTGGGGGTCCCTTGCCCAGGCCTAATGCCTTGGCCAGAGGTGTTAGGCCTGAGCATGGGCAGAGCCAGCGATCGTGAGCAGGGGCGGCGTGGGCGATAGTAGGGAGCTCGGGGTCCCCTGCCCACCCTGATCCAGGACACCCTTCAGGGCAAACCAGCTGGCTCCCACCCGTGCACCAGGCTTCTATCCTATATAATAAAAGGGTAACGTGCACATGCAATTTTTTTTTCAAATATATTTTATTGATTTTTTACAGAGAGGAAGGGAGAGGGATAGAGAGTTAGAAACATCGATGAGAGAGAAACTTCAATCAGCTGCCTCCTGCACACCCCCTCCTGGGGAAGTGTACACACCCAGAGTACATGCCCTTGATGGGAATCGAACCTGGGACCCTTCAGTCCGCAGGCCGACGCTCTATCCACTGAGGGCGGTAATGTGCAAATTGACCCTAACAGCAGAACGACTGGGAATGACTGGTCACTATGACACACACTGACCACCAGGGGGCAGATGCTCAATGCAGGAGCTGCCCCCCTTGCAGTCAGTGCACTCCAACAGGGGGAGCTCTGCTCAGCCACACGCCAGGCTGACGGCATCACAGCGGCGATGGTGGGAGCCTCTCCTGCCTCCTCAGCAGCTCTGTGGATGTTCAACTTCAGCTTCGGCCCGCTGGCAAGTGGACATCCCCCAAGGGATGTATCACTGCCAGCTTAGGCACAATTCCTCAGGGAGCAGGCCTAAGCCAGCAGGTGGACATCCCCCAAGGGGTCCCAGACTGCGAGAGGGCACAGGCTGGGCTGAGGGACCCCCGAGTGCACAAATTTTTGTGCCCCGGGCCTCTAGTACTTTATAAACAGCCTTGATGTGCTACACACGTGCAAAATGTGGGTAAACTACTTTGCCTTAGAAGTATATATTTAGTAATCACTTAGTAACATTATCTTATTTTTGTGAAATGAGAAGTGATCAACCAAACCTTTCAAAAACACCCACCAGATGATCAATATCACCATATGTTTGATCCACAGTACATTTGGGCATAAACACTTCAATTACAGCTTTGTGTTTAGTATCAAAAACCTTTTCTTGCTCTGGATTACATTTTGAAAACTGCCTATTACAGATAAAGCACCTTTCCAGGTATGCTTCTGAGAAACAGAGGTATTTATGCACACAAAGTTGTGTGCACACCTTTTCATACACAAATGTCTATATGATGCTTGCACCATGCTCCCAGCACATGCCCCCTGCATGTGTGTGGCCACACACCTGGGTCCCAGCATAAACAGGCTGCCCCCAAACACATGGGAGCCCTGCCGGTCTTCCCAGCATAATTAACTGGACTCACTACAAAGACTGTGGTGAGAACCTCTCCACCCACATGGGGCCTGGGACCTAGGGCCACATGGCCCACACCCACCTGAGCAGCTCCGCCTGAGGCTCCACCTGGGGCTCTGCTTGGGGAGGGAGTTGGGGGGGGAGCCAGTGCCAGGGGGCGCCTCGGAGTGCCAGTGTGTCTTTCTTTATTTTTAAAAGATTTGTGCAGCACACACCCAGCCCTTAGCACCACCTCTGCCTGGGCGAGGGGCTGCCAATGGTTTGCAGGCTGGCCACACCCCCAATTGTGGTGGTGGTCCCCACTGGGGCGTTCCCCTGCCGGCCTGGTCGCCCCTAACTGCCTCTGCTCGGTCCCCACTACCATGGCTTTTTCTGGAAGGATGTCCAGGAGATGTAGGATCTAATTAGCATATTACCCTTTTATTAGTATAGATAAGTATTTGTCATATTATTCTCTACTTTTCTATATGTATTTAAAATACTCCAGAATATTTTAAGCGAATAAAAAATGGTCAAGTTGCAGATAAATAATAGTTTTGAATTACAACCTGGTAGGCTTGAAAGCAACATCTGCGTAAAAGGGCATAAGTTGCAGTTGGCAACAAACTTGTTGTTAGGATTGCTTGGTTAATATTCTTTTGTTGGAAAGGCGTGGTTTGGGCAAAGGAGAAAAGGAAACCAGCCCTATGAAAGGGAATGTCTGATTGGCCGTTGCCACAGCAGAGAGGGGCAGGTGTGGCAAAGGTTCAGGCTGTCCCACAGGCAAGGATGTCTGTGTGTATGGGACACCAAGGGACACCTGTCACACCTGAAACAATTTGCTAACACTCACAATTGTGGAACTCAGGAAGAATCATTGTTTTTAAAACTATTATTTCCCTGACATATAAAATATACAAACACATAAATATACGTGCACTCTTCTGAGCTTCCCCTGCCCTCCACTTAATATTTGGCTATGGCCTTCTTTTCATTCATCTTCTCATGTCAACGAATTGGATGTACAGACCTAATTTTTAATGGCTACGGTGTTATGCCTGACTGTTTGACATTACATGGTTTGTTTACCTCACTAACCCTTTATTGTGGGGCAGATTGTTTCCGGTTTCCCCTGGCATCAACAACTACAGTGAACATAATTGCTTGTTTGACTGTTTACTTAGGACTCATTCACAGAAATGGAACTCCTGGCCCAAAGCTAATTCACTTGAATTTTGATCCACATTTCTAAATTGACTTTCTAGAAAGTGCTTAGTCCATTGGTTTTAAATCAGATTACACCCCCACAAATGGGTTAAGAGAAAACTATTCAACGCACCTTGGGCAAATTGCAAACTCTTGCTGAACTTGAGCTGCCTCGGGGCCAGAACCTGGAGGATCCAGGCTAGAAGGTGAAGTCCAGGGAAGCGCAATTGGGGTGGTCGAGGGCCCTGTGTGGGTACGAGCGTGTGAGTGTGTGTCCCTGGGGTCCATGCTCATGCACACACTCACATGCCCTCACTCCTGCTCTGTATCCTTGGCCACCAGGTGTTGGGGTCCAGCCCCAGCAGGTCCAGGGGTTCCCCAAGGTGTGGATGGAGTCGGTGAAGAAGGAATGACACGAAGACAGAGTTCAGTTGATCAGCAGCCTACCCAGGATCTCTAGCCAGGATCTCCAGCCAAGTTCTGTCTTTTATTGCCTTGTTACATCTGTATTTATACCAGTTGATTTTAATCCTATCAATTTCTATTCCAAAGGTTAGGGCATTTCTTATCTCCATTCCAAGGTTACTCTATTGTTCTATTAAGCTACAAGGAAGTAACTGAAGGAGATTATTCTAAGTAAAGATTATGTAGCTTAAGTGTGATTGTTCCTAGTTAAAGTGATTAACTACCTGCCTGGCACTTAGTTAAGGGGTTTTGCTGATAAAAATCCTCACCTGGGGAAACAACCTTTCTCGGGGAGGTGGTCCTGTTTAAAACACATAGCATTAAGGGGGGGGGGGGGGCAAACATATTAAGAACAGTATGCCATATATGCCAGGTCCCTTGAAACATAAAAACATAATCTGTGCAGATGTTTCTTCCCTGCAGAGACTGCCTCAAGCAGCAAGGGTGGATCGGCTTCCAGCAACAGGAACTTCCATGAGCTCGGATGCATCCAGTCCCAGCACCAAGCAAGTCCAAGAAAGTTTCCCCAGACTGACTCCCACCCGCACCCACTAGAGGCAGGACCAGGAGGATGCCGGCTGTAAGGTGAAGTCTAGGGAGGCGTGGGTGGCACGGCCAAGGGCCCTGTGTGGGTGCGAGCGTGTGAGTGTGTGTCGCTCAGGTCCAAGCTCATGCACACACCCACATGCCCACACTCCCGCTCTGCACCCTCACAGCGAAGAACCTCACAGCATTCAGCCTGCTCGCCAGTCCCCGCCCGCTTGATTGAGCCTAAGGTCCTTATGGATCCTGGCTCTTTATATAAATAGATAATTCTGTAATATTTCCAAACAATAAGGATATATATATATATATATATATATATATATATATATCTACATCTATAAAAATGTATACACACACTTTAAATAATTATAAAGTGAATGTTTATTAAAATACATTTCATTTTCAAAATTGAGTTATCAGGTCTTAATATATATTTTGGGGGGACACCCTGTATTTTCTCATATTGTTTTTGCTCTATTCTTATGTACTATTAAGCTTTTATTAGGTACATGTTGTTTAATTCAGGAATTGCTTTTCTTCTTATTTATCTAAGGTTTAATTTTAAATCACTAATGAATACGAATATTATTAAATGCTTTCCTAAACATCTTAAGATATAGTTTTTTTTCTTTAATCTCTTAATTTGAGTAATGCAAGCATAAATATTTCTGTTATTCAACTATAACTATATTCCCAGAGAAAATACTAACTGGCTAAAAATTATTGCTACAAAAATGTGGCTGGATTTGTTTTGCTAACACCTTATTTAGAGTGTTTACATCAATGTTCCTGAGAATCAACCTATGCTTTTCTAACTTCTCTGGTTTTCTATCAGTTTTGTACTAGCCCCATAAAAGAATTTAAAGAGGTTACTTCTATTTTTATTATATGGAAGTATTTACATAAAGTTAAGTTCAGCACTTTCTTAGAGGTTTTGTAAGATATTTACATATTTATTTATTTATGTATTTATTTATGTCTGTTAACTTCTTTGCAAGTAGATATAACAAAAAATAATCTGTTTAATGTTTATTGATACATTTGGCTTTTTATTTCTTAATGGATTAATTTTGTTAATTTATCTTTTCTAGAATTTCATCTATATTATGTGTGGCAGACAATTTTATAATTTTACTGTATTTACTTGTATTTATGGTTCATTTTTATCTCCAATCTTGTGTTTCTACTAATTCTTATTTTTCATACTCAATCTTACTGAATGTCTGCTATTAGTATTTTTTAAAGACCAGCTTTTGCTTTTCTTGATCTGCTCAATTTTTTTTTGTTTGTTTCATGACATCTCATTGATTTTTGTATTTTAACATCTATTTTCATTTTCCTATTTCTTTATTGGTTCAGTATTTTCTGACTTCTCAAGGTGGAATGCTTAGTTCATTTTTTTCTTTCTTGTTTTTATATGTGTACATGTGTATGTAGCTAGTATATGCATATGAAATATTAATATATATGTGCATGTGTATGTTTTTTTCCAACTGTGTGGTGAAGTGTGAAAATCTTTATGTTATTGGATTTTTTAATATTATCACACAGTAGAAGAATTAATTCTCTATAGTATGTGCTTTTGGATCTTTGTGATGTGTCTCATGTTTCTACACAGACAGCCAAGTCCAGAGATATAAACATTATGAATCTTTGTAGTGTAAGTTAAACATTACAACTCAAAATTCGACTAAACCTTACAGTTCAGAACTCTTATAGATTCTCTTTTTCATGGCTTTGCAGAGACAACGCAGAATAGTGGTCAATAACTCAGATTCTAGAGAAAGTCAAATTGAGTTCAAATCATGGTGTATCTACCTACTAACTGAGTGACTTTTGGAAAGTCATTTAAACTCTATATACTTTTGCTTTATTATAGGTAGAATGGAGATATTTATAGTAATTACTTTATAGGGTTGCTGTGATGGTTAAATTGATTTCTTATGTATAAAATCCTTTACAGTAATCAAAATTATTAAAATAATATTAATATAGAGTTAATATTATTTTAATATTAAATATTGTTATTAACAATTATGTTAATAAATATAGACAGTTATGGTTATATTTGAAACCGAGAGCATCTTATTTTAATTCAGTTCAGCTATGTACTCAAATATGTATTCAACATTCTATGTGTATATAACAGAACTAGTACATATCCTCACTTAGTAATTCTGATAGTCATGGTGCCAAAATTCCTCTACCAATATTCACCTTTCCAGAAATTTTAATATTCTCTCTCCTATTGCTGATACTCCCCTTTCTCTTTCTGTTTTTTATCTGAAGATATTTGTGTTTGTATACAAATATAGTAAGGTTGTCCCATGTTGAACCAAATGCCAAATTATTTTAGACAATATCCAAGAGCTTCTTAGAGAATAAAATTTTCCTGAAGTTTGGAAATATGCAAACATCTGGAAAGAATATAACAAGAAAGTGAATTAACTGATAGAAAGATATATGAGAATAATTTGCTAAAATCATAGTTTACTGATGAAAATATTATCTGAATCTATGATGTTGGTTAAATAATAAATTAGAAAACCTCTCTGAACTATACCTGCTACTAGTACGTGGGTTTGATGAGTATAGAACTGAGGAGCTGACCAATTTTCAGTTCTTGTCTTCCATCGAGGCACCATCCATCCCCTTTGACCCCACTGCTGAGGGAAAGTCACGGCCAGCTCTCGTCACTCAGTGAAATGCGGGTATTCTATGAGTCCTAAGCTAGAAAACCCAGTTAGCTTACTCCACTTCATTCCCATTCACCCACCATTTTAACTGAAATTCTAGTCTCTAGTAAAGGACCCAAAGACACAGTTCATGTGTTTTCATTTTTATTTAAATACAAAAGGTTAAATATGTGTGCCATACTGGCAAAGGTGCTTCTAGAAGTTGGTAAAGAAGGACAGGACTGCCTGTAATTCCCTGAAGAAGGAAAAAACAAAAACAAAACACAAAATATAGAAGGTGAGGATAGTAATTCCCAGAAGCCTTCAATCCACCCTTACCATCTTTCCTCTTTCATCTTCTTCCATGTGCTTTTGCCACTTCCTTTGACTTCTGTGACCCTTATAGTAAATTCGCCAAAAACACACAGGGTGATCTTTGTAAAATCAAATTAGTCCTCATTTCTCTGTTCACAAGCACTCAAAGGGTTTCCTATCTCACTCAGGATTAAAACTTTAGAGCATTTACCACGTGATCACCAAAGCCCAGGTGACCAGACTCTTCACCATTTTCTGAATTTGTCTCTGCCATTTCCCCCAGCCCACTGCCTTTTGGCAGTTCTTTAAAGATGTTAAGCACATTCTGCCTCAGGGCATTGGTGCTTGCTGGTCCCAGGGGTGCTAGAACATTGTTCTTACAAGAATCTCAAGGTTCACTACCCGACTCTGCCCACTCTCTGTTCTGACTTATTTTGTCACTTCAAAGAAGCCTTTCTTGAATAATCTATCTATTATAGTACAACACCAATCTCTTTCATCTTTTTAACCTCCTTTATTTTTCTTCTTAGCTCTTATCACTATCTGACATATATGTACTTGTCTGTGTATTTAGAGTCTGTCTCCACAGACTAGAGTATAAGCTTTCTGAAGCAAAAGCTTTCCATTTATTTTGTATACTGGTATATCCCAACATTCTAGAACAGAATATGTAATATAGTAAGTGCTTGATAAATATTAGTCAAAGAGCTCAACCCCTAATTTGGTTCTCTTATACTAACTAGGCAATGAAAGCTATTCTGATGAATTATCTATGCAATTATCCACCAGCGAATCACAAACCAGGAGTAGAAGAAAGTGGGTAAAGATTTAAAGTAGTGAGATAAACTTTACTATAAAATATCATTTTAATTATGCTGTTGAAAGAGAGATCAACAATACACTTACAATACAGTGTGATATTAAGCTGTTATGAGTGAGTAAATTAATAGCTGGGTCTGAATTCATTGTACCCATTCTACAATATATTACCAAAACAATTAATGTGTGTTAATATGGATGCTTGAAAAGGTTTCAGAGCAGTAATTAAGGATCAGAGAGCAGACTCTGACATGTACATTGAGAGAACATTCAGAGAGCCAGAATCTGCATCAACACAAGAATTACAGTCCAGGGTATATTTTATTCTGTCTTGGTAACAGGAGCTCAAGGTCAGTAATGTGATATCTGCACTTAAAGGACCAATATCCTGCTTCCTTCACAGTCATCTCCTCTGTTTTCTGTTTTGATTTTTGGTTTTTGTTGTTGTTGTTTGTTTGTTTTTTTTGCTTTTCAGGACCTGAGCCAATGCTTGGTAACTGTGTGTGTGTGTGTGTGTGTGTGTGTGTGTGTGTGTGTTCAGTGAGAGAGAGAGAAATATCAAGTAATGATGGAAGCACTAGTACACTTATGTTGTATTAATTACAACCCTGTGTCCTTGATTGTTTATTACTTCCTGTCTTAGTTTGACTTACCTCTTTGATTGGCTGACTGATTAATTTATTATTGAGATGAGGATGATCCAGATTCATATAAGTAGAGGAAAAGAATAACGTTTAGTCACTAAATTACATCAATAAGCAACATTAATTTGACTACGCAAGCAATTGACTGTCATTAGCCGATGAACCTCACCACCAGTATCACTTTCCCATTTGTTATACCTGCCAACAGCTTTGATACTTACTATTTTCAATTGCCAGGAAAGAGGTAGAAATATCTTGACATGGATAGTCGTTCAATGGTGGGCATCTGGGTTCTAACATCTGGCTTTTCGAATGATAGTTGTACCTTAAAAAAAAAAAGACATTCTAGGTGAAACGTAATTCTTATCCACTCTCAGAAAACATTTTGCACCATGAGCCAAAAAATTCTGGGAATAATGGGACCAAGACAATGGATATTCTCACTCCCTGTCACTGTTACCCTACTGTTTAGAAGTAGTGCCCCATGTCAGAATATACTCTTTATCTCAAAATACATACCTCATGCCTAACCCAAGGCCTTTCAAAGTTCACTTTTCTATTTTGCATTTCAGATCTATAGATCTTAACTAATCTCCTGGAGTCAATTCATGAGAACTGGATATCAAAAATGCTCTACCTTCAACCTGCTAAGTTAATCCTGAATTCAATAAGGCACAAACTCAAATATTGTTCCTAAGACCTGAACTCTACAACTTTCACATCCTAACCAACAAGCTGACCTCTGAAGATTTTGTCATGGACTGATAAATGAGATTCTATTGATACCATTGCAATTAGCTAGTTATTAATAACTAGAGGCCCGGTGCACAAAAATTTGTGCACTTGGGGGGGGGGTCCCTCAGCCCAGCCTGTGCCCTCTCGCAGTCTGGGACCCCTCAGGGGATGACCACCTTCTGGATTAGGCCTGCTCCCCGAGGAATTGGGCCTAAGATGGCAATCAGACATCCCTCTGGCAGCCCGGCAGCCCTCGGGGGATGTCCACTTGCCAGCGGGGAGCAGACCTAAGCTGCAGTCGGACATCCTTAGCGCTGCTGAGAAGGCAGGAGAGGCTCCCACCACCACCACTGTACTGGCAGCCATCAGCCGGGCTTGTGGCTGAGCAGAGCTCTTCCCATGTGAGAGCGCACTGACCACCAGAGGGCAGCTCCTGTATTGAGCATCTGCCCCCTGGTGGTCAGTGTGTGTCATAGTGACCAGTCATTCCAATCTTTCTGCTGTTAGGGTCAGTTTGCATATTACCCTTTTACTATATAGTATAGAGGCCTGGTGCACGGGTTGGGCTGGCTGGTTTGCCCTGAAGGATGTCCCGGATCAGGGTGGGGGTCCGGCTTGAGTGCCTGGCTAGCCTGGATGAGGGGATGATGGCTGTTTGCAGCCAGTCACACCGCCTTCAGGGTGGGGGTCCCCACTGGGGTGCCTGGCCAGTCTGGGTGAGGGGCTGAGGGATGTTTTCAGGCTGGCGGGTGACTGAAGCTCCCAACCTTCCTTTTTTTCTTTTCTTTTTTTTTATTCTGGGATTTATTTACCTTCTATGGCTGTCACTGGAACTGAGAGCCGGCTTTAGCTCTGAGGCTCGACTCAAGCTCTGAGACCTTGACTGCTGAAAGCAGGTATCTGGGTTTGTTTGGCTTCTATAATTGAAAAATTGTTGCAGCTCCAGCTCTAAGGCCCAGCTGGCTGAAAGCAGGTTTCTGGGGTTTTTTTTAGCTTCTATAATTGCAACATTGCTCCTTAGAGTGCAGCTCACAGGCCAGCAGCGGCAGGCGGGGAACCTTGGCTTCCTCCATCACTGGAGCAAGCAAGCCTCCTGTTCACTTCAGCTGCCTGGCTGCCAGCTGCCATCTTGGTTGGCAGTTAATTTGCATATCGCCCTGATTAGCCAATGGAAATTGTGTTGGAGGTATGGTTAATTACCATGTTTGTCTATTATTAGATAAGATAGAACAGGAGCAAGGGGAAAGGCAAGAAACTTCAGGCATGTGATTTTGGCAGCTTCACAAGGAAGCTGGAATTTCACCAGCCCATTCCCTGCAGACCACTGGGGGAAGAGATCCAACTAATGGGAGATGGATGCATGCACAAGGAGTTGGGGTTACAAGGGAAAGCACCTGTCAGTTAAGCCTGGGGATCAATGGCTTTGGCTAGACTAGGCAGGACCATTGCAAGCCTGCACCAACTTGGGAATGCATAAACCAGCAGATAAGAAGCTCACGCTCTTCTGTGGCTCTCTTGGCTCCCATGCTCCTCTGGCTTTGTTCCTGCCCATGTTGTCTCCATAGCTGCATGACCCACAGCCACGTGGACCTCACACACAATGGACTATAACTGGAAACACAAATCAGCCAGCTTGATGCTCCATTTGACTGTGGAGACATGGAACAGAGACTCTGGACACTGGCTTTGATTTCAGATCTGCTGAAAACAAAATGGCACTTCTTATTGGCAGGAGAAACGGAAATGGGACCTTGGGAACTCGGGGTATAATTACACAGAAATAAAGCTTTCTATAATATATCACCTTCCCATGTGAGCCTCAGAAAATTCTCAGGATATTGCAACACACCCACTCCCACCAGCAAGTGGTGGGGATGAGGACCTCTCCCCACTGATCACACTGTTTCTAGACTTCTCCTAGCAATGCCCTAAAGTACAATGTCTAATTCCTATTCATCCAACAGGACTGAATTTCCAAAGTTCCCATTCACAGATACCGCAATGCACATTACAATGCAATCTTCTCCTGTTTACTAAAGTTGTGTTCCTCTTTGCTCACAGAGTGCTACTGTTCTCTACAGTTTTTAATTTAAAAACAACCATACAGCCCTAGCTGGTTTGGCTCAGTGGATAGAGCATTGGCTCCAAGTGGACTAAAGGATCCTGGATTCAATTTCAGTCAAGGCTGATCCCCAGTGTGGGGCATGCAGGAAGCAGCCAATCAATGACTCTCTCTCATCTCTCTCTCTCTCTCTCCCCTCTCCCTTCCTCTTCGAATCAATAAAAGTATATATTAAAAAATAGTGAAAAATAAAACTGCTCCATATTCTTAATACCCTAAAGGGAGAAAGGTATTAATATTCATGCATTGATTTATTGAATGAATATCAATTCCTATGTGCCAGCATGTTGAGGTGTTGAGCACATTTCTACCTTCATGAAGCATGCATTCAAGTGAGTAAGTACAGGTAAGAATAAACAGAATATATGCCAAATGTGTGGTGGCCAGAACCCTGGAGGAAAACAAATTAGGAGGGAGGGGGGAATGAGGAATTCACTGAGGTGGTAGAGGAATTTGGTCTTCTTTTCTGGACCACTCCATTCAAAGAATACTTTCTCCCTTTTGTTCTTTCACTTGCTCTAGATCCTTTGTGTAGTGGAGCCTATTACAATCTGCAGTGACACATGTGTTTGCTGGCCTACTTGTTTCGTATCCATCTCTCTCACAAAAAGGTCCTGAGTGGCCTTAGGGCACAATATCTCACTTACACCTGTGTCCCAGGATAGCAATAATTACCAAGTATGATAACACCCAATATATATTTATTCAATAAAGTAAGCTATACAAATCAACTCAAAATACTTTCCATTATTTTACTTAAAAAATGTATAGCTCATAACAAATAAGCTTACAGGTTATATTATTTTGTTCTATTTTGACCTCGTGCAATTTTGTGTAAAATTCTCCTCTTCCTACATCAGATGTCAACCCCTGGATAATGGAAACCAGGCACTGATCTACATTTGTTTGCCTTACAAAGCCTGACATTGTCATTTGAAATAAGAAAAATAGTAAAGTCTTCCAGCACACGCACACACACACACACACACACATACACACACACACGCACACACACACAGGACTAGAAAAAGAAGAAGAAAAAGCTTACCTTCCGAAATACTTCCTCGAGGTGCCAATGCCAGGAATACATTTGGAAGCATCTGATTAGTTGTGTGATGAAGAGAGAACCTTTACTAGTGTCTCTCCAGGACACGTTATCTGTGAAGATAAGGAGTGGTCAGCCTTGGGCTGCGCCCTTGAATGCTTTCTTTTCTCACAGGTTTTTTGTGTTGTTGTTTTTTTTATGTAGCTTTTGTGTTTTTTAAGCATAGCTTTGGAATTAAATTGACATGTTTAGGGGAAACACTTATATCTCCATATTAACTAATTTTCCAAAAAGAGGAGAAAATAGGAAAAATAAAACTTGCAGAGATTTAACTAAAGGAATAACTCAGGAGAATTTCATGATTGCATTATATTCTTGGAACTAACTCTTACTGTGTGTTTCATGTTCATTCACTTGGTTTTGAAAAGAGGCTTGAGAGATAACTGGAATTACCCCATTTTACAGAGGAAAGAATAGACGCTCAGAGGATTAAAGAATTCCCCCACGCTTATACAGTAAGCAACATAAATGGTTCCCTGGTTTCTAGGTGGTTTACAGAGTGTACAGCATTCTGTCTTTCACAATATTATAAACGAAGTGGGTGAACAAATCCAAAGCAAATTGTGGTCATGGTTTCACTGGTGTATATTATATCCCAACTCACTATGTTACATACATTAAGTATATACAGCATTTTGTATGTCAATCAAACCTCCATGAGCCCTGACCGGTGTTGCTCAGTTAGAGCAGGGTCTCCTCACTGGAGGGTCATGGGTTCCATTCCTGGTCAAGGGCACGTACCTGGGTTGCAGGTCATATCTCTGCCCCCTGGTCAGGGGGTGTGTGGGAGGCAACCAATTGATGTGTCTTTGTCACATGGATGTTTCTCTTTTTCTCCCTTTTCTTTTCTCCCCTTCCCCACCTTTTCACTGTCTCTTAAATTAATGGAAAAAGAAATCTTCACTCCTTGTGTGAGGATAAAAAAAACAAATAAAAAAAAACCCCAAAAAACCAAAACCTCCATGAAGTGGTTACAAAAAGAAAACACTTAAAAGAAAAGACAAAAATTTGCAATGTAGAAACATTCAAATATTAGAGGCTTCTTAGATGACTACCTAGAGGTCAAGGACTAAACACTGATCCCTATTAGTAGGCCTGCTAAGCCCCAGGGTATAATTTTCTTCCTCTTTTAAAGGATCTCCTCATCCTGCTGAGCCATACATGGCTTCCTCTAAAAAAGCATCAAATGAGAACCATGGAGAAAAGGAGTTGGAGGTGATAATTTAAGAATGGCAGCCAGTGTCTGGATCCACTAAAACTCTATTCAAAATGTTAAACAGATTTAATAGAAAATGGAATCAAATTTGTTTTTTAAATGGTGTATGGGGAATGGGGTTCCTTGTATTAGGTTGTTTTAGTATGTGGTATACCTTTGACCATAAAGTGCAGTACTTAGAATAAAAGTACAGTTTTAAAACGTGGAAAATATAGAATCTCTGTTTCCATAGAATAGGTCAAATAAATGTAAATTGTTTTGACAGCCCTCAAAATGTGTCTTACATCACTGCTGCAGGGAGCCTACCTCAATATTCCAGAATCATTCTGAGGTGGCCTTAGGCGCACAACCCTTGTCTGAAACTGAAAGACCTACGTGGGGTTGAGGAGCAGAAAGCAATGAAGTCCTTCTCCACGTGTGCTTTGTAAACGGCATCGTCCTCCAGGTTCTCAGGTGACTGGGAAGAGCTGTCTGTCACGGCTGCTGGAGAGTCACTGACCCACAATTCCCCGCGATTTTCTGTGGAGACATTAACATTGTGCAAACTGTGTGCCTCTATCAGTATGACTGTCACTATTGTCTACCCCATTCTTTTTAAATGTTTCTCAGCAATTTCACACACACACACACACACACACACACACACACACACACACTCCAAACCCTTTCCCCACACACATACCTTGGCCTCCTTTAATGTCTTTATGTGCCAATTAATAGTGGCAGCATCTTACCAGCAAGTAGTGATAGCATCAGCAAACTGGAAGAACCCCTTTCCTAAGAAGAGCAAAGGACTTAAAACCTTATCTGCATAATTTCAGAGCCTAGTTACTATTATTCAGCTAGACTATTTCTGCTTTTTCTTCCAAACACTGCTCCAAAATACTAAGAGGCTATTTGAAGTCAGAAAAAAGCAAAGGAAATGTTGACAGCAATTCGAAGTGCCCACATCAACCTATTCAATTCCCTTTAAATAATGAATGAGGGGGAAAGGGTGCTTCTACTATAGAACAGCCCCAATTTGCAATGAAATTCTTCTCAAGCCAGAGAATGTCAAAATGCCTGTAAGACATGTCCAAGTGAAGCTCTAATTAAAATAATCTTATTCCAAGATTTAGATATTTGTGTCCAACTTTGATTTAGGTAGTCTGAAGATCTGCTTCACAATTTACCTTGGATTAAATCAAATAGATATTTCTTAGCTGAAAAGACAATCTCTCATGATACCAACTCCCCTTGGCATTTCCCAAGAATTCAATTCACTTTATTTGCACTGAATGGGGTATAGGATTGTTTCCCCTAAAAGCAAAACATACATCACAATCCACTGCAAACACCTCATGCCCTTTGGAGTTTCCTTTTCAGAACTCACCACCTCTGCAGGCCTGGACAATGATGACCTTAGGTTTGTCCTTGAGACTGGGGCAGTTGCGATTGTTGAATATCCGAAAGATGGTGTCATAAGGTAGCACGTCTGGGTTTTCATCGCTGTGCTGAGTCCCACAGAGTCTATCCAGGAGGCCATGGGACATGAACACCAGGAATGTACTATCTGAGGTCCTGTGCTCTGGGCGGGCAGCAAATGCCACCAGCACTTTCTCCATCTCCTGAAAAAGGCCATGGAGTCTTACTCTACAGGACAAGCATTAATACCAATCTGACCCCCTGTTTATGGTGAGCAGTATAAGAAACACCTATAGTGTTCCAGTCACTGTGCCTTCAGATAGTGGTTGCTCAGTGATAGGTTTCTTTTTCTTGTGAAAATGGAGCTGGGGGTTCAAGGACCTGCTCCTGCTAACATTATATGAGCTGTCCTCTGGATATATTTTATCTTTGTTTATTTTCCCTTACATATTATTCTTTCTATCTCTGTCTTTTATCTGATTACCTAATAGGAGCCTTGCATCATAAATGTATCATACCTTCTATTCAACCACCCTTCCCACTGCGCTTAGAATGAAATCACACTTCTGACATATGTGTACTCCCTCCTGCCATCCTTCCTAGGCTCTCCTTACACTGGTCTTTTTGTATATTTCATGTGCCAGTTTCATATGTAGTTCAGACTTTTCATTGTAGTCATCCCTCTTGGAATGGGTTCCATTCACACATTCCCCGACCTGTCTTGTTACTGGTTGTCATCTGTCTGGTCCTATACTGTCTCCTGTCAAGGCTTTTCTGACCATTCCATCCAAGCAATTACTCCCCACTCCCCAATTCGCTCCTGTGTTTTCTTTTCTCAATTACTTTTCACTTTATTTTCACTCTTACAGAGAGACACAAGACACATCAAATCTCTGAAATTTTTTGTTTTGCTCTTCATATGATTGCTCCCCCCCCCCCCACCAGTAAACCTAAATCAATTCCAACTTGGAACATCCTGCTCATTCACAGACCTACCCAATGCTGAAAATAGGCCCTGGGACCAAGACCAAGTCAGGACTTAGTATTTATATGGTTACTACATGCCTTTTAAACATTCATTACTTTAGAATTTTCTGGGAATATTGGGTCTGAATCCCATTCACCTCACTTTGGAACCGAGAATTATGTGGGTATACATGCCAGTCACTTTCTGTCTAGTTTTATGGAATTGAGGATATTTGGAGCCCAAAGAGACAGAGATTTCCCCTATCTAATAATTTCATTTTACAAAAACACATACTCACGTGCAGGTGCACACACAGAGAAATATGTGGCCTAAGGTTGTTAAAGCATTTGGCTATCATTATAAAGTTAGTTTGTTAGTAGGAGGTTGTATACAGTGCGTGAGGAGCCCTTACCTTGGCTGTGAGGTTCTCTTCCACAATCACACTGTAGCCAAGGCCCACAAGCAACTCTTTCATCCCTGTGATGTCAAGTTCAGCCCCTTTCCTGGGCTGAAGGTGATCAAACTCTCTATTGCATATGATGAGAGCCAGGCGAGTGCGGTCTTTCCTCTCCTTTATTGGATAGATCTGCAGGAAATGGATATGCAGTGAGTTTGACTTTCCTAAATCTCTTTTAAACCTTCATGTACTAATCTCTGTTGCTTTGTTACAGGATCATGGATCTGCTCTCTCCCCTCTCCTGTACCAGAGACCCTGCCTTTTTCTTTGTAATGGATTGAACTGACAAAAGGAAGAAGTGAGAATTGAAAGTGATTTAGAACTTTCAAATTATATAAAAATAAACTGAAAAATAAAATTATGTAATTTATTTTCCAGGTGCCCAGAAGTGGACCTAGAACATATTTGGGATGCTTACTCAAGAATCTTGAAGAGTCTAGAACATTTCCTACCATAACTTTCTCCTATCTCTTCTCCACCTAGACAAATCATTCTCAGTGTTCAAGGTTCAGTTCAAATTTCATAAAAACCAGGAGAATTTTCTATTGGCCCTGGCTAAAAATAAATACATCAGAGATGCTTTGCCTTTGGTAACATCATTATTTCAGTATTATTTTTAACACATCGAGATAAAATGGGTTTCAGGCTTTAACTGTATTTTAAGTCATGTTTTGTGTCTAGGCTTTTCAACTAGTATGAAAATAATTACTAAATATTTTAATCTATAGATACAGCTTAATTTTAATAAGTCTCAAATAGATAGAACAAATAAATGAAGAGAGAGATCTGTATTTTATCATGGGGTTGAAAGAGAATTGAAATCTGTGTGAGGCAAATGAGTTCCTCCTTGATCAAAGCATCTATGAAAATGGTTACTACTGTCCCCACCCTACCACTCTGCAATTAGTGCTTTAGGAAATCAAGTACTTAGTGAAAGCAATTGCTTCTCTCTCATTCTCTATTTTATGGATAGAACACAGTACCTCTCCAGCCCTTTCTTTGCACACATTCAGGAACTCTTCAGGAGGACAAAGCTTGAGGGTATCTGTAGTTTCTGCTGACTCAGCTGGCCCAGTCACTTCTGGAGGAACTGCAGGATCTATCACATGAAATCACATGATGTAATTTTAATATCTGCATCTGTTACCCATGATCACCTAAGACATACTGACAGAGAAGGGTAGTCATGAAAAGTTCTTTATACACTTTTAAAATGTAGGAGTTTTCCTTGTATCTAACCTCTAATATGAAGAAGTGTATTGTGATTGGGGAAAAAGGGGAAATTCTTGGTAGCAGATCCACCCAAAACTGTGATACTAGATTATGATTATTAAGAGGAAAACACCTTCCTTGGTGACTTGGGTCAAATTTGGCTTTTTTGTATTTAGCTAAATCAGCTTGAGTCTTGATATTTTTTACTCTAGTGCACTCACTCATCTAAGTGGACAGTTTCTTGTCACTGAGCAAGAGTATATTGAATAAATATTTAGTAGAGTGCTATTCATTAGAAACACAATTAAGTCACATGTGCAATTGAATTTTTTCTAATGTTCACATCATAAAAGGAAAGAAAAACAGATGAAATTAATTTTAATAATATTTTATTTGACATAATATATTCAAACTATTATCATTTTAACATGTGTCCAAGCACTCTGTAGTCACAATGTGGCTGGTAGCTATCATATTGGACTAGAGGCCCAGTGCACAAATTTGTGCACGGGTGGGGTCTAGCTGGACCACCCCGATCAAGGCCAATTAGGCTGGCCAGCCAGAGGGGAAGGGCTGTGGGCAGTTGGTTGGCTGGCCCTGCCAGCTAGTGGAACATCCAGTGGAATTGACAATTTGCATATTAGCCGTTTATTTTATAGGATGGTAGAGCATCCCAAGTCTGCTCCTAATTTATACACAACACAGACACAGACACACACTAAGCACCTAAAAGAATCCTCAATCCTGTAACATCCAGGCATTATTTTTTCAGGGACCTCAGCCTGAATTCTCAACTTTTCCAGAGGAGATGGGCTTCTAGAATTCCTTGAAAAGCTGTGGAGTTAGCTATGTCCAGGAAAAATGCTACTAGCCACGAGTACTGATTCCAGAGCCAGGGGGACAACATTTTGCTTGGAGATTCTAACATACACTGGACGTCCTTGCCTCCAAAGTTCTGATGAACTGACACTAAATTTTCAACCCATGTTTTAAAATGTGAGAGAATAACTCCTCCCTTTTGAAGAAGTTTGTTTCTGACTCATCCTGACCCAGTCCTTAAAGAAACCTTACTGTATCCGTCACAGCTTGGCATCACTTGACAAATTTTGCAAGAGACTGGATAAGTCCAGCACCCCTCCCTTCTGAGGAATGAGTAAGAATTCATAAACAGCCCTAACCAGTTTGGCTCAGTGGATGGAGCGTCGGCCTGTGGACTCAAGGGTCCCAGGTTCGATTCTGGACAAGGGCATGTACCTTGGTTGCGGGCACATCCCCAGAGGGGAGTGTGCAGGCGACAGCTGATCGATGTTTCTAACTCTCTATCCCTCTCCCTTTTTCTATGTAAAAAATCAATAAAATATATATTTTTTTAAAAAGAATTCATAAACAATAGAAGAGAGGTTTGCCAAGATCTAATTAACAAGGTTTTTGTCTAGGAACAAACCTTGATGGTTAGTTACATGAACCAATCAAGGCACTCCCTGATTTCCTTTTATTTAAAAGAAAAAGGCAATATTATCCTGTATAAATGTCTTAGTTTCTATTTTTTCTATTTTACTCATTTATCTCCATTAGTTTTTTCATAATATTTTTAATAAACATCTTTCTAAAACATATGCTAAACACTGAAGCTCTAAAGAAGCAGCAAATTGTTAGTCTCTAAGGAAACCAAGCTTTCTGAACATTTTTATAGATTAAAAAGAGGCATGCTCTCCTTTATCTATCCAGAAGATTCTGGCAATTTAAAGACACCCCAGGTCCTGGGAGGTTCCCTCATTAGAGGGGATGTTTCTCAGCAAAAACCTCCTCTGTTTCCAAGCTATTTGCAAGTTTGGTGAACACTCTTAACTTAAGAAACATCATCTCCTAATGACCATTGTGTGTCTATATATAATTATAGTGTTTGCAGTTAAGATTGGGAATTATATTTCTATGTTACATCTAATAGTATGAATTAGCATGAAAACAAATCCTCTCATTACAATATAATAGATATTATAGTACAGCCTGCTGCCCTAAAGGAGTTTCTGGCAGTCTGGGAATGGAGCTGAAAGAAATGTGAGAAATAGGAGTTTAGATAAACTTGAAAAAGCTCAGTTTACCTGTTACCTAAGGACACATTCAGGAAACCCCTTCAAATGATATAAAAAGGAAGGGACTGGTATTAGATGAGACAAAACCATATCCCTCGATGGGTAGCATTTTGAGTACTTATCTCTCTGACTAAATATCAATACTTGGTACATCGTATGTGTCTATATATGAGTTTGTTTAATAAAATAAGCAATCAAATACCTTGTATTCTTTCTATCCTCCACACCATTCCCTCAATATTATACTAGGGAACCTCAGAATTATATCTATGGTATGTCCAAAAAGCCTGGCCAGGACCTTACTTGTTCTAACAGCTCCTCTCACCCAGCTTCCTGGCCTGCTAGGCTTGTGGACCTTAGTTGTCCTAAGATCACCCTGGGGCTCCATGTGCAGTTAGAGCCCAGGGAAGCACAGAACACATCATGATAGGATCTACCCCTGCCTCCTGCCTACCACTCTCTATCTCTGCTGATGCAGTAGTTTATCTCAGCTTGGTTTAATGCTTATTGTGATTCCTGGGGTTGCTAAAATTATTTTATAATTTCTAATATTCAAATGTGATTTCTATTTGCAAATATTTCATTTTTGAAAAAAAATCCAATCATTCCTACCCCATCCCAGATTAAAGAGAAAGTAATAAACCTGAACAAGAAGCAGCATGAATGTTAGTGAGAACACAGCTCAGGCCACAATCTTGGACATATACCAGACAAGCGTGTCCTGCCTGCTGGGGAGAATGTCCCTTCCACCTAGAGAAGGGCTTCTTTCAAAAGCTGATACACATATATGCATAACCCATGGACACAGACACTAGTGTGGTGAGGGACTGGGGGTAGAGGGGAAAAATAGGACATATGTAATACTTTCAGTAACAGAGACATTTAAAAAGAGAAAAGAAAAAAGAAACAAAAGCGTATGTGTAATTTTGAGGGCTCTATAATGTATTTAGTCTTTTATGTATTAATTTTTTATTATTATTGATGAACTCTAGTGAAACAGGAATTTTAGGGGTGAAATATAACAAGTTTAGGAAATATTAGAACTTTTGAAAGTTAAGGGAACCATGTAGGAAGCACAGGGTTGCAGAGCAGCAGAAGGTCTATTTCTATAGAATAGGGGAGCTGAAAAGCTGCAACAGGTACATTTCCATAGAATGAGGGAGCTGTGAACAGAAAAGGTCTATATTTACAAAATAAAGAGAAGGAAGCCCTTCATCCAGAAGGAGAGGGAATAGGAAAGCAATAGGAAATAAGATAGCAATAGGAAATAAGATGGGGGAGAACTTCACATGTCCCAACCTTGAGCCCAGGAGTTACTATAGTAACCAGTCCAGGGTAATAGTGACCAATCAGAGGGGATATTAAGTCACCAAGATCTGCAGCCATTATAAGCCATAGGGAAAAGGAACTCAGTGGGATCTTTTCCCCCTCCCTACATGGGAGCCCATTCTGTGGGGCTCTTTCCCTCTCCTGACATGGGAGTCTGTACTTGTTCTTCAATAAATCTCCACCTTTGCTCTACCACTGTCTGTCCGTGGATTCATTCTTCAATTCTAGAGGACAAAGAACCTGGGTTCCAGTCCAAAAACTCTGTATCACTAGTATACAGGTTTGGGATTTTATTTTAAACTCCGCAGCAAGCAGAGTCCATCACTGTTGAACTTGGGCCTGAGGACATGTAGTTTCTAGTAGCATTTGTAATTCAATCTAGGTCAAACAAATAAACTAACACTCAGAAGCCTGCTACTGTATTTGGTTGTATAAAACAACTCAAGCCTATTAATGTGTCCTCTGAGGTCACGGTTTATTATGCTTGTCAACTTCATGGACAGGAATTAAATGAAAGGTTTTTAAGTTTTTATAAGGATCTCAATATAACAATACACACCTTAAAAGTTTAATCCAGAAATTCTAAGAATTGGCATGAGCTAACACTTGTGAAATACACTGAGTTTTCATCCCATAGTTACTATTGAAGACAAGATTTCCATAGACAAAATATGGTCCAATTCCCTGCTCTGCATGAGGGAGAAGCCATAGGCTGTCCCTCAAAATGCTGAGCCCAAGGTGACAGACTGCAGCTCGTCCCGTCCTTCCCATCCAGACTGCTGGACTAACTTAACCATCATAATTCAAGAAACTTTTCTGGAGGAAACCCTTGTGGTGGCAGGGAGTGTACATGTCAAGAACTTTTTTTTAGAAAGATCTCTTCCATTAGAGTCATTCAAATAAATCATCGAATTACCATATTCTGTGGCTTGAAAACAATTGCCAAGTAGATGAGAGAGAGACAAAGGCATGACAGCCTGACTGAGGAGGCATCATCTGGCAAGCAGACAGGCGACTCCAGGTATTGGCTTTATTAGAGTGGTTTGTCCAAGTGCCTCTAGGACTCAAGGATTATGAACTGAAAGGAATGGGGCAAGGAAGAAGAAACTTTGGCTACTAACAATTATTCCGAACCCTTATTGTTAGTTATTGATTGTCTTTAATATGGGGGAGTGTTAAATAGAAAATAAAGGTATTAAATAAAAACAGGAAGTTACCCAGAGATGAACTTTGCTATGTCAGTAAGCCAGGCATAGGCTTCCCCTAGTCCTGGAGAAAAAGACGGCTTGCTTTCAAAGAACAACTTTTCCCTCTGATTGCATTTGTGAAGCATAAAAGAAACCAGGGTTTGCCGAGACCGGTTTGGCTCAGTGGATAGAGCGTCGGCCTGCAGACTGAAGGGTCCCAGGTTCGATTCCGGTCAAGGGCATGTACCTGGGTTGCGGGCACATCCCCAGTGGGAGATGTGCGGGAGGCAGCTGATCGATGTTTCTCTCTCATCGATGTTTCTAACTCTCTATCCGTCTCCCTTCCTCTCTGTGAAAAATCAATAAAATATATTTAAAAAAAAAAAAAAAAGAAGAAACCAGGGTTTGAGAGTCCGCCAGAGCTCCCATCTAGGCTGTGTGGGGGCCATAGGCACTATAGATAGAAGGGGCAGGTCAGATGCCTGTCTGTCTTGTATCAGGGCCTCAGGAGCATGTGAGTTAGAGGTCGGGCCTTACACAATGGTCTACAGCCTAGTTCCATGCTAGTGGACAACATCACTCAAAGAAAATGCAAGAGGGCAATTAAATGACAGAGTCCACATTTAAAATCCTAGCTTTTCTGTCAGGATTGAGTTTATTCTCTGGGTGCCTCACCGTCACTCAAATATTTTATTCCTCCTGGAGAGCAAACTTTTGGAGAGAAATTATAAAACTATTCAATGACAGACTTTAAATCTTCATGTCAGATAACTATAAAATTTTCTAGGGATTCTTAGACTTAAGTAACTAGCTGACTAACTAACTAACTAACTAAATAAGTAAAGTGCCCTACCAGGGGGACTAGAGAGTGTGGCATGAAGTTTATCAGACTGTTCTCATAAACTTCAACAACTGAGCTACCATATACTCAGGATGGGAAGTGAATTTTAATTATTAGAAGGACTCTGAGGCTAAAAGAATAAGAATAAAGAGTAATGAGACAGGGGATATACAATAGTGTCACTGTCTTAGAAATGGGGCCCTGAAGCCAGATGTAAACACGTTGTCTGCAAACTAACATGACCAATGAAGAAATCCTATGTGGGTGCAAAGACACGGGGCCTGCATGGACTTTAGTCCGAGCTGTAGACCTTACCTGAGGGCAGCCCCATCTTCTCTGCAAGTTGGGAGTCGATTTTACGGATGTGATCGATACATACTTGGCTTGCCTTGTCCCCTTTCGGAATGACTGAGTCAATCAAAGCTCGGGCCTTATCCATAATTGTGTCATTTTCACGTCTTACTTTCTCCATCTCCTCCTGGTTCAGCACTCTTTTCTCTAATAGGTCATCCAACAAGCCATTTATGGTGCCTGAGGTCACTGATTGGACAAAAACCACCCTCTTCTCCTTCAGGACTTTGTCTGTTTGAAGCACAAGGATTCCTCAAGTCACTAAACAGCCTCATTTTCCTCTCAAATCAGCAACAGGGAACAGCCTCCTTTAGATTTAATCCATAAAATGTCCCTCCCCATGCAGTTCAGTCATCCTGAGCTACCCACATCCCTCCCCCTCCCCTCAGTGCTACCCAGTGTGCTCACTGAGAGCCTGAAGTCCCAGATGCCTCCTGTTTATTCAACTCTGCATAATAAAAGGAAACAGTGATAGCCTATTTGCCTTGGGGACAGCAGCTGCTGGTACCCATCTCATGGGGATCCTGCACCCTTTGGCAGATAATTCAGTTAAGCCTTTAAGGCCCCTTCTCTCCATCCCTTCCTCCTCCCTCCTCTTTCTTCCCTCTCTCTCAGTTCTGTTCACCCAGTTGACCTAAACATTCACAGAACCTAATTGTGGCTTCCCCAAAAGCCAGCCACTTTCAAAAATTTTCCCCAAGACCTATCCTTCTAGAAAGTAAACAAACTAACAAAGCAGAACAACAAAAACAAGAAAAAAAAAACCCAAAACTCACCGGCCATGGCTTTTCTCTCCTAGCCTTGGAGTGCAATTTGAAACTGAAAGCATGTTCCACCTCGTTTTAAGCAGGGTGTGTACACATATTAGGAAATACCTATTGCTCATTCATATGCATGTCTTTATTTTTTCTCCAAAGTAATAATCTTATTGCTTAACTTCAGAGTGTCTCAGCATGTATATACTTGGAAAATTTCCTTCACCAGCACTGGATGAGGCTGGGGTAGGAAGGGAGTGCAGCCTAGAGGATAAGAAAGTGAAGAGAAAGTATCCATTCACTTCAACTCACACACTAATGAATCTCTCATTCATTAGGGAGTGTGATCAGGAAAGTAACTCATCCTTTGGTGTCTTAGTCCATTCACGCTACTGTAACAAAATGCCACAGGCTGGGTGGCTTATCAACAAGAGGGATTTATTTCTCCCAGTTCTGCATCTGGAAGCGCAAAACCAGGTGCCAGCATGGTTGGCTTGTGGTGAGGGCCCTTTAAAGAGTTGCAGACTGCTGACTTCTCACCATGACCTCACCTGGCAGAAAGGGTGAGCTAGCGCTTTGGAATCTGACTTAAGGGCGTGAATCCCATTCATGAGGCTTTTGCCCTCATGATCAATTCAACTGCTAAAGTCCTCAACTCCTAATACTGTCACCTTGGGCCTTAGGTTTTCAACATCTGAGTATTGGAGGGACACGTACATTCAATCTATAGCATTTGGAGAAGTTGAACCATTGTGATCCGTGTCTCCATCCTGCAGATGTGCTATGTTCTAGGAGCTGTGTGTTTCTGAGAAGCAGCTCTGCTGTTAGGAGTGAAAATATTTTCCACCAGATCAAATATTTTCTTATCTAACACTTTCTTTTCAGATGATTCTGTTTTGTGGGATACTGTAGAACAGGGGTCCTCAAACAAGGACCGCGGGCCACATGCAAATACAAATATTATATTTGTTCCCATTTTGTTTTTTTACTTCAAAATAAGATATGTACAGTGTGCATAGGAATTTGTTCATAGTTTTTTTAAAACTATAGTCCGGCCCTCCAATGGTCTGAGGGACAGTGAACTGGCCCCCTGTTTAAAAAGTTTGAGGACCCCTGCTGTAGAGTCTAATAACTCAGAGTCTGGAATAAGATGTCTGATAGCATTTTAAACTTCCTTTCTTGGGCAAGGTATTGCATTTTCCCATGCTTTTGGTTCCTCTATTGGTAAAATAAGTAATAGTACATACCTACACACCTTTGAACATTAAGTGAATAAAATGTGGAAATTGCATAGCAAGTTGTGAGCACACAATGTTATTATTTGTTATTAATATTTTTAAATTTAAATATTTCTAAATTAAATAGCCAATGTTAGTTATTTGCAGGTTATCTAGTTAAATTTCTCTCTTGTGAGAATCCTCCTCCATCTTATTCATTCTCTTAGCAAATATATCTGGGTGACCTTCTCCATGTTAGACACTGGTCTAGGCTCCAGGCGTTCAGTCAACACAGCCAATGGACCCTTGCCTTATGGCTTCACATTCAAGGTGAGAAGAGAAAGGTGAAACCAATATGTGACTGGGATAGTGTGAGAGTGTGGTAAGTGCTAAGGAGAAATTAATTAAGAAAGCCATAGATGAAATATGGAGGATGTTAAAACTGAAGACAGAGGAGCACAGGAAGGCCTAAAGAGTCACTGCTCTTTGTAAGCACATGTTTAATTGCTCATCCCATAATAAACTCAACATAACCAATTTATTTCATAGATATGGTTGATGGAAGATAGACTAATAACAAAATGCCTATTATTCTTTCAAAGTTATCAATTTATTTACTAAAAATACTGATGGGAATATTACCTTGGTTTTTTAAGAGAATAGTTACCCAGAGTTACTAAAACATTCAGTGTGTGTATGAGTCTGTATACATGCAGGAAATATCTAAATTAAATATTATGAGCTATAATATTACAGTTTACTATTAAAAGCAAACTTATATTTTGACATGTGGACCACCAGTTCCTTGTTGTGTTGTAGGCTAATTGTTAACTTTATTTTTTCATCATGATAAAATCCATCGTGTAGATTTTAATGTAAGACTTTTCTCAATGTGTTTTTTTTAAATATATTTTATTGATTTTTACAGAGAGGAAGGGAAAGGGAGAGGGATAGAGAGTTAGAAACATCAATGAGAGAGAAACATTGATTCAGCTACCTGGATTCAGCTTCCTCTTGCACGCCCCCTACTGGGGATGTGCCCGCAACCCAGGTACATGCCCTTGACCGGAATCGAACCTGGGACCCTTCAGTCCGCAGGCCAAGGCTCTATCCGCTGAGCCAAACAAGCTAGGGCTCTCAGTGTGTTTTTATTTTTACATTAATTACCCAATTCAGTATGTAGCACAATCTTGTGATCCTTGGCGCAGGGAGGCTTGTGGAAAGAAAGCAGAAATTGCAGGTATATCGCTTCCTGTATACATTTATATTTATTCATTTATTTCTGAAATGCCTTAAGGATTTCACATGAGGATTCCCTACAAGCCAGGGCCATACACCAATGAGTAGCAACATGCTGAGGGAGCATTTCAGCCCCAGCCAGCCCCACCCCCCAGCGGGGACCCCCACCCCAATTAGGAACATGGCTGGCCTGCAAATCCCTCATCTTGGCCATGCCCCCCAGTGGAGAGCCCCACCCCAATTGAGGGTGTGGCTGTCCTTAAAACCCCTCATGACTCCTCACCCCAGCTGACCCCTCCCCCCAGTGGGGTCCCCACCCCTATCCAGAACCCTATCAGGGCAGGCTGGTTAGCCCCCAACCATGCACCAGGCCTCTCTCCTATATAATAAAAGGTCAATATGCAAATTGATCCTAATGGCAGAATGAATGACCAGAATGACTGCTCAACCAGTCAATATGAGGTGCACTGACCATCTCTCGATCTCTTTCCCTGGCGGCAGGCTCCAATCGCCCAATGGCAAAGGGGGAACCAGGGATGGGTGACAGGGGATGCGGGTGGTGCCAGGCCAAGGTCCCCGCCCCACCAGTCACCCACACACAGAGAGCAGCCCATGGCAGGGGCGGACCTGACAAGCAGGTGGAATGGCAGACCTCTCAGTTCCTCCCACCTGCTGGCAGGCTCCCATTACCTGATGGAAAATGGGGAACTGGGGGTGGATGGTGGTGAGGGGCGGGGCTGGCTGGGAGCAGCCAGGGAAGATGGCCCTGATCGCAAGCCAGGCCTAGGGACCGCACCTGCTTACAAATTTCATGGGCTGGGCCAGTAGTTTAAACATTGCATTTATTTAATGTAAATCTTTTGATGAGTTTAAAAATATACCTACATTCATGGTACCATCACCACAAAGTCTAAAATTATACACAGTGCACTAACATTTTATATTCAATTTATTCATCTGTTTCTTTAGGCAATGTGCTTTCTGAATCTTGTTGAAAATTTTCCCTAGCAAAATATCATAAATATATTTTTCTATATTTTTTTTCCTAATAACTTGAAAGATTTGCTATTTACATTTAGGTCTTTACTACATCTGGTATATTCTTTTGTGTATGGCTTCAGGTACAATATGTGTGTGTTTGTGTGAATGTGTGTGTGTGTATGTGTGTGTGTGTGTGTGCATTTCTATAAAATAATATCTTGAATCACTCATTATTTTACCTCTGCAACATGACATATTTTATATTGTTCATTTCTAGCTTTTTTATGTATCTATTTGTCTACCCATGTGCCAAATAGATTTCATGATTTGTGTTCAGGCAATCTCCCAAACACTTTTTAATTATTTTTTCTTAGATAGTCTTACTACTTGACCTTCTAAACAAAGATTATAAATAACTTTTCAGGTTCAAAAAAATACCTGGTAAGATTTTCTTTGGTATTCTGTTGTGTTTATAGATTAATTTGGGTAAAAAATTAAAAATATTACATTTATTTGTCTTCTTATTAATGATGTGGCATATCCCTCATGCTAGTTAAATTTTCGTCTATGTCACTCAATAATTTCTTAAAGTAGTTTCCCATATATACCTTGTAACTATTTGTTTATAATTTTCTTTAAGTACCTTGTAAGATTTGTTGCTTTTGCAAATAGAAGCTTAAAAAGCAAAATAATTTCTACTTGTATGTCTTTTGATTAGAAAATGGTATTAATGTTATATATTTATCAAAATTCTTGCAAATGTGGGGAATTTATTATTAATTCTGTGAGGTTTCAATAAGGAACTCTGATCAAGATGGTGGCATAAGTAAATGTGGTACTCAAATCCTCCCACAACCACATCAAAATTCCAACTAAACTACAGAACAAGCATCATTCAGAGCTACTTGAAATCTAGCTGAATGAAAATCCTACAACTAGGAATTTAAAGTAGAAGCCACATCAAGACTGGTAGGAGGAGGAGAGACACAGAACAAGCTGGTCGCATTCCCACATTCAGCAGATATAAATCAGGAAGGATATCTGTTCTGCAGAGGTCCCCGCTGAGAAGCATACTATGACCTGCAGCCCAGGATTCCACTGGCAAGAGGAGAAGTGCCCATTATTTCTGGCTATGAAGACCAGGGGAGATTGTGGCTGAATGAGATGGAGGGCTTCTGGAGTCCCAAGCAGTTCTTTCTAAAGGGACTGTGAGTAACCCTACTTGGACTCACTGGTTCTGAATTCCAGCACTGGGACAACAGCTTGTAAATCACTAGGGACCTACAGGAAGGAAATGAATAGACTGGCACCAGAGTGAGAGGTGGCAGGCAGCTTTCTGCCTGTAGAAGTGCTGGCAGAAGACATTGTTCCTTTTCTGAGACCCCTTCCAGAGAGCCTGCAGGCACCATACCTGGATCTCCATCAACCTGTCACAGTCTGCCCTGCCCTGGTGATTCCCTTTTCCTCACTGCATTCAACTTTAGGCCCCACCTCCCCCATGTCATTTCCAGTGGCTTTTTCATAAATGTGTCTTCTCTTGCCTCATGCTTCAGATACTCCTAAAAACTCTCAAATAAGCAGCATCAGGCCTCTGCACACACTGTACTACTTTCTATATGACCCCAGGCCCAGCACTAGCAGAAGTTGGCTTTGGTTCACATGTGCCATCTCTTGAGCACCTTCAAGCTCAGCACTAGTAGCAACCGTTTGCAGATTGTTCTGTAGCATGTGCTGGGTGGCCCAAGGAAGGGCAGAGACAGTCACTGATTTTACACCTCTTGGGAGACTGTAGGACAGCGGTTTAACCTGTGGGTCGTGACCCCTTTGGTGGTCGAACAACCCTTTCACAGGGGTCGCCTAAGACCATCCTGCCTATCAGATATTCACATTATGATTCATAACAGTAGCAACATTACAGTTATGAAGTAGCAACGAAAATAATTTTATGGTTGGGTCACAACATGAGGAACTGTATTTAAAGGGCCAGAAGGTTGAGAACCACTGCCCTAGAGCCAGTGTACCCAGCAAACAGCTTCAGAGTACACTGGATTACAGCCCTGTCAACTCCATAAGGGACACAATCACCAGCAGACTTAGTGGGCACCAAAGCCTCACTGAAGCAAGTCCTGTTCTGTAGGTTCCCCTCCTGCACAGCAGCTCCTCTGTTCTAGTGGCAGCTGGTCCTCAAAGGGGCAACCAATAGGAATCAAGGCTCAACTATAACTGAACAGGGGTGTACCTGGAGCACCTGGCTTTGGTTACTGTGGAGGCAGTGCCACTGGGCCCTACATGACACCTACTATACAAGGCCATTCTACTAAGTTCAGCTCTACCAAAAACATAAAAACAAACCTAGAGAAGCAGCCAAAAAGGGGGAGACAAAGAAACAGGTCACAAGTAAAAGTACAGGAGAAATATCCAGAAAAAGAACTAAATGAATGGAGGCAAGCAAACTATCAGATACAGAATTCAAAGCAATGCTGTAGAAACTTAGTGAGTACAAGGAACTTAGTAAGAACTTCAACAGCATGAAAAAAAACAACACATAGAAACACTAAAAAACAAAACAAAAATTAAGCAGAAATTAATGACACGCCAACTGAAATGACAAATAATTTACAGGGAATCAACAGTAGAATAGATGAAGCTGAGAATCATATCAGCAATTTAGAATATGAAAAGGAAAAAACACCCAATTAGAATAGCAAAAGGAAAATAAATAAATAAATAAATAAAAATAGGGAGCATCTAGGACAACTTCAAGTGTACCGACATTCACATCATGGGTGTTCAGGAAGGAGAAGAGAGACAGCAAGAAATTGAAAACCTATTTGAAAAAATAATGAAAGAAAAATTCCCTAACATGATGAAAGAAATTGACATACAAATCCAGGAAGTACAGAGCATCCAAAACAAGATGAAACCAAAGAGACCACCAAGACACATCATAATTAAAATGACAAAGGTTAAAGATAAAAACAGAATCTTAAAAGCAGCAAGAGAAAAGCAATCCATTGCCTACAAAGGAGCTCCCATAAGACTGTCTAATGATTTCGCAATAGAAACCTTACAGGCTAGAGTGGATGGGCAAGAAATATTCAAAGTGCCGAAAATCAATGACTGTAACTAAGATTACTCTATCCAGAAAAACTATCATTTAGAATAGAAGGACATGTGAAGTGCTTCTTACATAAGAAAAAGCTAAAGGAGTTCACCACCACCAAACCACTATTAAGCAAAATATTAAAGGGCCTTCTTTAAGAAGAAGAAGAAAAAAGATAAAAATATCTGAACAATAAAATGACAATAAATAGATATTTATCAAAAATTGAATCTAGCCGAAACCGGTTTGGCTCAGTGGATAGAGCGCTGGCCTGCGGACTGAAAGGTCCCAGGTTCGATTCCGGTCAAGGGCATGTACCTGGGTTACGGGCCCATCCCCAGTAGGAGATGTGCAGGAGGCAGCTGATCGATGTTTCTCTCTCATTGATGTTTCTAGCTTTCTATCTCTCTCCATTCCTCTCTGTAAAAAATCAATAAAATATATTTAAAAAAAAATTGAATCTAAAATAACAAAATAAATGATCAAGCAGAATAGAAACAGACTCATAGATATAGAGAACATTTTGACAGTTTCTAGATGGGAGGGGGGTTAGGGGATGGGTGAAAAAGGTGAAATGATTAGGAAGTACAAACTGGTTGTTACAGAATAGTCATGGGGATGTAAAGTACAGCGCAGGGGATATAGTTAATAATATTATATTAAACATTTTTTAAAAAATCCTCATCTGAGGATTTTTTTATTCCATTGCTTTTAGAGAGAGTAGAAGAGGGGGGGAGGAGAGGATAAGAGGGAAAGAGAGAGAAAGAGAGAAACATCAATGTGAGATAGTCCCATCGATTGGTTGATTCCCACATACTCCCTGACCAGGGCCAGAGATGAACCTGCAACCTAGGTACATGCCCTTGACCAGAATTGAGCCTGCATCTAACCACTGAGAAACACCAGCCAGGGCTCAATGATATTCTAATAACTATTCATGGTGTCAGATAGGAATGATATTTATTGGGATTATCATTTAATAAGTTATGGAATGTCTGATGACTGGACTATACACCTGAAACCAATATAATATTCTATGCCATCTAATGAAAAATGATTTTAAAAAAAATTTAAGTGAGATATTTCAATGAATCCAACCATGTATTCCAGCAATAATGGAAGGACGTATAAATATACTGGGAATTAACGGTAGAGTAAATGATTTTTTGTGCTCCAGATATTTTAATTTTACTTTTAATTTTATTTTCTTGGAATCTAATGCACCATTTAATACAGTTATTTTTTACATTTTACTTAAAGACTCGAGACTCGGTGCATGAATTCATGCATGGCTTGTCCAGTGATCAGGGTCAATATGGGCCTTCTAGCCCAGATCAGATCAGGGCTGGGCTGATCAGCGCCTGCCAGCCAGGATGAGGAACAGGGGGAGAGACCAAGGGAGGTAGGTCAGCCAGGGAGAGGGTCTATGGCAGGTTGGCTGGACAGCTAGGGGGAGGAACCAGCTGGGTGGAGGGACACCAGGGGGTTAGCCAGCCCCAGTAGATGTGGATCAGGGCCAGCCGCCCGGGGGGAGGGACCAGCAAGGGGGAAGCACTGGGCAGGGGGGAGAAGTGTGGGAGGTTGGCCGGCCAGCCCCATTCGAGGTGATCTGGGTGGCGGAAGCGGGGGAGCGACTGGCCGGAGGGAGGGACTGCAGGAGGTTGTCTGGCACAGGAAGGACCAAGGGAGTGGGCTGGCCGCAGGAGGTTGGCTGTGGTAGCACACTGACCACCAGGGCCCAGTTCCTGCATTGAACATCTGGCCCTGGTGGTCAGTGTACATTCATAGCGACTGGTCGACTGGTCCTGGTCCTTTGGTGTAACGTTGCTTAGGCGCAAATTGCGTGAGTGGTAGTCTTTTGCCCCCCATGTGCGGCCTGCCCACCCGCCTCCGGCCATGCTCGCTGACCCACCCACCCGACCACCAACCACCGGTGCTCAGAGCGTTTCAACTCCCTTTAAGAGTGGTTGGGAGGGAGTTTCCAATCCCACTCCTTTCCTCTAATGGTTTTCCTGCCCCTCCCCCCTTCCCCTATGCTGGTCAGGAGAGCCTCTGGCTGCTCCCACCTCAAGGGCTAATCAGGGGAAAGAGCCTTTGACCTTGGCTATAAAAGCACCCGTCTAATCACTGAGCTTAGGCAACCTGGTGTCCAGATGCAAAAGTTACATCAAATAAACATTTTGGGGTGTGTGTGAAAATTTAGGTCTCTGACATTGAGGGGAAAAATCTATTCCTTTAAAATAATGACAACACCTATTTCAAATATTGTAATGAAAGTATGAAAAAAAACACCTCATATAAAAAGGCTGCAAAAATGTTATTTTACTTTGAAGACAGTAATAACTGAAAATAACAGGTTTCTTTCAGGCCACATCCTAAAAAGGTCGCTGCTTTTTTTATGTCTTAAGCTTATACAAAGGTCTTAAAAGACCCCTGACCCTGCCTTCTGAAGATTTTAGGTTAACACGTTTGTCTTAAAAGCTGTGAGGTGCCTGATTTTTAAAAACAACCGGCCCCACCCCCTTCCTCAACCAGATTGTCACATCATCCAAGTTATCTACACTAATAAAAGAGAAACATGGTAATTGGCGTACGACCGCTACCCTTCCCATTGGCTAATCAGCGTATCCTTATGCAAATTAACTGTCAGCCAAGATGGCGGCCGGCAGCCATACACTGAAGCGAGCAGGGAGGCTTGCTTCCTCCAGGAACTTCGGACTCCAACGTTCCCCGCCTGACTTGACTTGCCGGACTCTGAGTTGCAACTCTAAGCAACTATTACTATGTTGCAAATAAGAAGCTAAACAAAACCGGCCTTCAGTCAGCCCCGGACCGCAACATTGTATCCATGTTTTCAGCAGCGAGGCCTCAGAGCTAAAGCTGGCCCAGAATAAAAAATAAAAAAAAAAGAAAACAAGGAGCGGTTGGGAGCTTTTAGTCAACTGCCAGCGGGAAAACAGCCCTCAGCCCCTCAGCCAGCCTGGCCAGGCACCCCAGTGGGGACCCCCACCCTGATCCAGGACACCCTTCAGGGCAAACCAGCCGGCCCCGACCCGTGCACCAGGCCTCTATTCTATATAGTAAAATGGTAATATGCCTCCCGGCACCGGGATCAGCGGAGCAGCGAGGCTCCCAGCACTGGGATCAGCGTGACAGGGGGCAGCGCCCAAACCCCCTGATCAGCCCTGCTCTGTGCCTGATAGGGGGGGAGCTCCCCAATCCCCCGATTGCCCTGCGGCTCTATGTGTGACAGGGTGCAGCGCACCAACCCCCTGATCGGCCCTGCTCTGTGTGTGACAGGGTAGAACCATAACCTCTCCATCGGCCCTGCCCTGAGTGTGACAGTGGCGGTGCCCCAACCCCTTGATCAGCCCTGCTCTGTGGGTAATAGAGGGTGGCGCCCCAACCCCCCTCCATGGGCCTTGCTCTGTGTGTGACAGGGTAGAGCCATAACCTCCCCATTGGCCCTGCCCTGAGTGTGACAGGGTGCAGCGCCCCAACCCCCTGATCCACCCTGCTCTGTGTGTGACAGGGGGCGGTGCCCCAGCTCCCCTATCGGCCCTACTCTGTGAGTGACAGGGGGCAGCGCCCCAACCCCCTGATCGGCCCTGCTCTGTGAGTGACAGGGAGCAGCGCCCCAACCCCCTTATCGGCCCTGCTCTGTGGGTGACGGGGTGGCGCCGCAACCTCCCCATTGACCCTGCCTTGAATGTGACAGGGGGCGGTGCCCCAACCCCCCAATCGGCCCTACCCTGAGCGTGACTGAGGGTGGCATTGCAACCTCCCGATCCGCCCTGCTAAAAATGTCAGTGCTTTTTTATGTCTTAAGCTTATACAAAGGTCTTAAAAGACCCCTGACCCTGCCTTCTGAAGATTTTAGGTGCCCTCTGCCACCTGGGAGCAGGCCTAAGCCAGCAGGTCGTTATCTCCCGAGGGGTCCCAGACTTTGAGAGGGGACAAATTTTTGTGCACCGGGCCTCTAGTACTTTATAAACAGCCTTGATGTGCTACACATGTGCAAAAAAGTACACAAAGTGGGTAAACTATTTTGCCTTAGAAGTATATATTTAGTAGTCACTTAGTTACTTTATTTTATTTTTGTGAAATGAAAAGTGATCAACCAAACCTTTTAAAAACACCTACAAGATGATCAATATCGCCATATGTTTGATTCACAGTACATTTGGGCATAAACACTTCAATTACAGCTTTGTGTTTAGTATCAAAAACCTTTTCTTGTGTGCGTGTTTTCGCTACAGATCCCTTGCTCTGAATTGCATTTTGAAAACTGCCTATTCCAGATAGAGCACCTTTCCAGGTACGCTTCTGAGAAACAGAGGTATTTATGCACACAAAGGTGTGTGCACACCTTTCACACACAAATGTTCATATGATGCCTGTGCCAGGCTCCCAGCACATGCCCCTGGCGTGTGTGCCGCCGCACACCTAGGTCCTGGCATAAACAGGCTGCTCCCAAACACACGGGAGCCCCGCTGGTTTTCACAGCAGAGTTAACCAGCCTCACTACACCGACTGTAGCCAAACCTGACCACCCCACGGGGCCTGGGACCTGGGGCCACATGGCCCACACCCACCAGAGCCGCTCTGCCTGAGGCCCCACCTGGGGCTCTGTGTGGGGTGGCTGTGGGGGCGGGACAGCCAGTGCTTGGAACCTTGTAACACCAGCAGGTCTTTATTTTTACAAGATTTTCATAGTATACACCTGGCTCCCAGCGCTGCCTTGGCCTGGGCGAGGGTCCCCCAACGGTATGAAGGCCAGGCACACCCCTGATAATGTCAGTGGTCTCCACTAGGGCGCGATGCTGGCCTGGGCGAGGGGCTGCCTGGGTTTGCAGACCCATGTGTCCCCCGATTGTAGCAGGGACCCCCTCTGGATCACTGGGCTGGCCTTGCCTTGGCAAGGGTCTGCTGTTGGGTTTACAGGCTGGACACGCTCCTGATCTTAGCGGGGAGAGGTTCCCCTCATGGTGACCGGTTGTTTGGTCATTTCAGTTGTGATGCCTCCTGGACTTTTATTATTATGACAATAAGGATATGTATATATATTTTCCCCAAAAATGTATACACATACTTTGAATAATTATAAAGGCAATTTTTATTAAAATACATTTCATTTTTAAAATTCAGCTATCAGGTGTTAATATATATTTTGAGGGGACACCCTTTATTTTCTCATATTGTTTTTTCTCTATCCTTATTTTACTATTAAACTTTTATTAGGTACATGCTGTTAATTCAGGAATTGCTTTTCTTCCCATTTATCTAAGGTTTCATTTTAAATCACTAATGAATTATGAATATTATTAAATGCTTTCCTAAACATCTTAAAATATAGTTTTTTTCTTTAATCTCTTAATTTCACTAATGCAAGCATAAATATTTCTGTTATTCAACTATAACTATAGTATTCCCAGAGCAAATACTAACTGGCTAAAAATTATTGTTATTACGAAAATGTGGCTGGATTTGTTTTGCTGACACCTTATTTAGAGTTTTTACATCAATGTTCCTGAGAATCAGCCTATGTTTTTCTAACTTTGCCTCCACTTCTCTAGTTTTGTATCAGCTTTGTACTAGTCCCATAAAAGAATTTAAAGTGGTTACTTCTATTTTTATTATATGGTAATATTTATATAAAGTTACGCTCAGGACTTTCTTAGAGGTTTTGTAAGATATTTATTTATTTATTTATGTCTGTTAACTTTTTTGCAAGTAGATATAACAAAAAATAATGTTTAATGTTTACTGATATATTTAGCTTTTTATTTCTTCATGGATTAATTTTGTTAATTTATCTTTTCTAGAATTTCATCTATATTATGTATGGCAAACAATTTTATAATTTTACTGTATTTATGTTTATTTGTACTTATGCTCTATTTTTATCTCCAATATCATGTTTCCACTAATTCTTATTTTTCATACTCAATCTTAGTGAATATCTGCTACTAGTATTTTTAAAGACCAACTTTTGCATTTCTTGATCTGCTCAATTATTATTTTTTTATGACAGCTCATTGATTTTTGAGTTTTAATATGTATTTTAATTTTTCTATGTCCTTATTTTTTTTTATTAAATTTTTATTGTTCAGATTACATTTGTTCCTCTCCCCCCCCCATAACTCCCCTCCTTCCAGTTCCCGCCCCACCCTCCGCCCTCACTCCCCACCCACTGTCCTCATCCATAGGTGCACGATTTTTGTCCAGTCTCTTCCCGAATCTCACATTCCCCTTTCCCCCCCAAGAATAGTCAGTCCATTCCCTTTCTATGTCCCTGATTCATTATAATCACCAGTTCATTCTGTACATCAGATTATTTATTCACTTGATTCTTAGATTCACTTGTTGATAGATGCTTGTTTGTTGTTCACAATTTGTATCTTTACCTTTTTCTTCTTCCTCTTCTTAAAGGATACCTTTCAGTATTTCGTATAATACTGGTTTAGTGGTGATGAACTCCTTTAGCTTTTCCTTGTCTGTGAAGCTCTTTATCTAACCTTCAATTCTGAATGATAGCTTTGCTGGATAAAGTAATCTTGGTTGTAGGTTCTTGGTATTCAGCACTTTGAATATTTCTTGCCATTCCCTTCTTGCCTGCAAAGTTTCTGTTGAGAAATCAGCTGACAGTCGTATGGGTATTCCCTTGTAGGTAATTGAGTCTCTTTCTCTTGCTGCTTTTAAGATTCTCTCTTTGTCTTTTGCTCTTGGCATTTTAATGATGATGTGTCTTGGTGTGGTCCTCCTTGGATTCCTTTTGTTTGGGGTTCTCTTCGCTTCTTGGACCTGTAAGTCCATTTCTTTCACCAGGTGGGGGAAGTTTTCTGCCATTATTTCTTGAAATAGGTTTTCAAGATCTTGCTGTCTCTCATCTTCTGGCACCCCAATAATTCTGATATTATTCCGCTTGAAACTGTCCCAGAGGCTCCTTACACTATCTTCACACTTTCGGATTCTTTTTTCATTTTGCTTTTCCAGTTGGGTGTTTTTTGTCAAATCTTTGGTTTGATTCTTGTGCTCCTCTGGTCTGCTATTGGGTATAATATTCTTTATTTCAGTCCGTGTATGCTTACTTTCTAATTTCTTTATCGTAGCATGGAGGGTCTCATTAGTTTTCGTGAGGCTCTGCTCAAGTTTATAGCAAGCCCTCAAAATTGCGATTCTTAGCTCCATATCCTCCATTTCTGTCATGTTTTTTTGTCTCCGCATCTTTTATGCTTTCTTGGTGCACCCCCTTGTGGTCTTTGTGCGCAGTCTTGTTCTAGCCAAGCCTTAATTGTTGCAGTTAACACTAGAGGGATTTGACCACCAGGCCGACTGGCTGTAGGAATCAGCTGTGTAGAAAACTTCAGTCCTCTGGGGAGGCGCTAATCAGCCTTTGCCTGAGGCGATTGGCAAATGGCTGTGCGCAGGGCTTGGGCGGGGCGGGCTCAACAGGGTGGGGGGAGGGAGCAGCTATGGCTGCTCTCAGTCCGTCTCCAGGGGCTCTGCCTCTCTGTCCCCGCAACCGCTGCAAACCTCGGAGGGACCATAGCCAGACAGTCCCGCTTCTCCCGTTTGAGTCTGGGTCCCTAGAGACTCGCCCGGATCTGTAGCCCAGAGTCTGAGACTCACTACTGATTGAAAACCACAACCGCGCCCTCAGCCACCAGCCCGCTTTGCGCGCGCACCGCTGCACCACCGTACCTTTAAATTTTCCACACTGCGCCTCCTCTAAGCCTCGTAATGCTGTTGTTTTTCCTTCTAGTTGAAGAGTCTCTCCTCAGCCAGCCTTCCTGTGGTTCTGGGTGATGTCCGTTCCGTCTTTTAGTTGTATTTTTGAAGTGGTTGTTCGAGGCAGCAAACTCCGGTGTTTACCTATGCCGCCATCTTGGTTTCTCCTCTATGTCCTTATTGGTTCAGTATTTTCTGACTTCTCAAGCTTAATGCTTAGTTCATTATTTTTTTCTTTACTGTTTTTATATGTGTATGCAGCTAGTATATGCATATGCAATCCTATATAATAAAAGGGTAATGTGCAATTGACCCTAACAGCAGAATGACTGGGAATGACTGGTCACTATGACACACACTGACCACCAGGGGGCAGACGCTCAATGCAGGAGCTGCCCCCTGGTGGTCAGTGAGCTCCCACAGGGGGAGCTCTGCTCAGCCACAAGCCAGGCTGTCAGCTGCCAGCACAGCGGTGGTGGTGGGAGCCTCTCCCGCCTCCTTCAGCAGTGCTAAGGATGTCCAACTGCAGCTTAGGCCTGCTCCCCGCTGGCAAGTGGACATCCCCCAAGGGCTCCTGGGCTGCCAGAGGGATATCTGACTGCCAGCTTAGGCCCCATCTTCTGGGGAGCCAGCCTAAGCCAGCAGGTGGACATCCCCTGAGGGGTCCCAGACTGCGATAGGGCACAGGCCGGGCTGAGGGACTCTGACAAGTGCACAAATTTTTGTGGTCGGGTCTCTAGTATTATTATATATGTGCATGTGTATGTGTGTTTTCCAACTGTGTAGTGATGTGTGCAAATCTTTATGCTATTGGATTTTTTAATATTATCACACAGTAGAAGAATTAATTCTCTATAGTATGTGTTTTAGGATCTTTGTGATGTGTCTCATGTTTCTAAACAGACAGCTTAGTCCAGAAATATAAAAATTACGAATTTTTTAATATGAGTTAAACATTACAATTCAAAATTCATTTAAACCTTACAATTCAGAACTCTTATAACTTCTGTTTTTCATGGCTTTGCACAGACAACTCAGAACAGTGGTCAATAACTCATATTCTAGAGGAAGTCAAATTGAGTTCAAATCATCATGTATTCACCTACTTACTGAGTGACTTTTGGAAAGTCATTTAAACTATATATTGTTTTGCTTTTTTATAGGTAGAATGAAGATATTGATAGTAATTACTTTGTAGGGTTGCTGTGATGGTTAAATTGATTTCTTATATATATGAAATCCTTTATAGTAAACAAAATTATTAAAACAATTTTAATATAGAGTTAATATTATTATTAACAATTATGTTAATAAATATTAACAACTATGGTTATATTTGAAACTGAGAGCATCTTATTATAGTTCAGTTCAGCTATGTACTCAAATATGTATTCAACATTCTATGTGTATATAACAGAAGTAGTATATATCCTCACTTAGTAGCTCTGATAGTCATGGTGCCAAAATTCCTCTACCAATATTCAGCTTTCCAGAAATTTTAATATTCTCTCTCCCATTGCTGACACTCCCCATTGTCTTTCCATTGTCTATCTGAAGATATTTGTATTTCTATACAAATACAGTAAGGTCGTCCCATCTTGAACCAAATGCCAAATTATTTTAGACAATATCCAAGAGCTTCTTAGAGAATAAAATTTTCCTGAAGTTTGAAAATATGCAAATATCAGGAAATAAAATAACAAGAAAGTGAATTAACTGATAGATAGATATATGAGAATAATTTGCTAAAATAATAGTTTATTAATGAAAATATTATCTGAATCTATAATGTTGGTTAAATAATAAATTAGAAAACCTCTCTGAACTATACCTGCTACTAGTCCATGGGTTTGATGAGTATAGAACTGAGGAGCTGACCAATTTTCAGTTCTTGTCTTCCATCGAGGCACCATCCATGCCCTTTGACCCCACTGCTGAGGGAAAGTCACGGCCAGCTCTCATCACTCAGTGAAATGCGGGTATTCTATGAGTCCTAAGCTAGAAAACCCAGTTAGCTTACTCCACTTCATTTCCATTCACCCACCACTTTAACTGAAATTCTAGTCTCTAGTAAAGGACCTAAAGACACAGTTCATGTATTTTCATTTTTTATTTAAATACAAAAGGTTAAATATGTGTGCCATACTGGCAAAGGTACTTCTAGAAGTTGGTAAAGAAGAGCAGGACTGCCAGTAATTCCCTGAAGAAGGAAAAAACACAAAGAAATACAAAATACATAAGGTGAGCATAGTAATTCCCAGAAGCCTTCAATCCGTATTTTACCATCTTTCCTCTTTCATCCTCTTCCATGTGCTTTTGCCACTTCCTTTGACTTCTGTGACCCTTATGGTATATTCACCAAAATCAGACAGGGTGATTTTTGTAAAATCAAATTCATTCTCATTTCTCTGTTCACAAGCACTCAAAGGGTTTCCTATCTCACTCAGGATTAAAACTTTAGAGCATTTACCATGTAATCACCAAAACCAAGGTGTCTAGACTCTTCACCATTTTCTGATTTTGTCTCTGCCATTTCCCCCAGTCCCCCTACCTTTTGGCAGTTCTTTAAAGATGTTAAGCACATTCTGCCTCAGGGCATTTGTGCTTGCTGGTCCCAGGGGTGCTGGAACATTGTTCTTACAAGAATGACAAGGTTCACTACCTGACTCTGCCCACTCTCTGTTCTGACTTATTTTATCACTTCAAAGGAGCCTTTCTTAAATAATCTATCCATTATAGTACAACACCCATCTCTTTCATCTTTTTAACCTCCTTTATTTTTCTTCTCAGCTCTTATCACTCTGACATATATTTACTTGTCTGTGTATTTAGAGTCTGTCTCCAGTGACCAGAGTATGAGCTTTCTGAAGCAAAAGCTTTCCGTTTAATTTGTATACTGGTATATCCCAACATTCTAGAACATAACATGGAAAATAGTAAGTGCTTGATAAATATTAGTCAACGAGCTCAATCCCTAATTTGGTTCTCTTATACTAACTAGGCAATAAAAGCTATTCTGATTAAGTATCTATGCAATTATCCACCAGGGAATCACAAACCAGGAGTAGAAGAAGGTGGGTAAAGATGTAAAGTAGTAAGATAAACTTTACTATAAAATTTAATTTAAATTATGATGTTGAAAGAAAGATTAACAATACACTTACAATAGTGTGATATTAAGCTGTTATGAGTGAGTAAATTAATAGCTGGGTCTAAATTCATTGGACCCACTGTAAAATATATTTACCCAAACAATAAATGTGTGTTAACATGGGTACTTGAAAGGGTTTCAGAGCAGTACTTAAGGATATGAGTGCAAACTCTGCAATCTACATTGAGAGAACAGTCAGAGAGCCAGAATGTGCATCAACACAAGAATTACAGTCCAGGGTATATTTTATACTGTCTTGGTAATAGGAGCTCAAGGTCAGTAATGTGATATCTGCACTTAAAGGACCAATATCCTGCTTCCTTCACAGTCATCTCCTCTGTTTTCTGTTTTGTTTTATTGTTGTTTTTTTGTTTGTTTTACTTTTCAGGACCTGAGGCAATGTTTGGTAACTCTGTGTGTCTCTGTGTGTGTGTGTGTGTGTGTGTGTGTGTGTGTGTGTGTGTGTGTAGTGAGAGACAAATATCAAGTAATAATGGAAGTATGAGTACAGTTATATTTTAATAATTACTACCCTGTGTCCTTGATTGTTTATTACTTCCTGTCTTAGTTTGGCTTTTCTCCTTGATTTTTTGACTGATTAATTGATTATCAAGATGAGGAGGATCCAGATTCATATAAGTAGAGGAAAACAAGATTAGCTAGTCACTAAACTACATCCATAAGCAACATTAATTTGACTACCCAAGCAATTGGCTGTCATTAGCCGATGAACCTTACTACCAATATCACTTTCCCATTTATTATACCTGCCAACAGCTTTGATACTTACTATTTTCAATTGCCAGGAAAGAGGTAGAAATATCTTGACATGGATAGTCGTTCAATGGTGGGCATCTGGGCTCTAACATCTGGCTTTTCAAATGATTGTTGAACCTTTAAAAAAAAGAGGTTCTAGATGAAACATAACTCTTATCCACTCTCAGAAAACATTTTACACCATGAGCCAAAATATTCTGGGAATGAAGGGACCAAGCCAATGGATATTCTAACTCCCTGTCACTGTTACCCTACTGTTTAGAAGTAAAGCCCCATGTCAGAATATACTCTTTATCTCAAAATAAACACCTCATGCCTAACCCAAGGCCTTTCAAAGTTCACTTTCTTTTTCTGTTTCAGATCTGCAGATCTTAACTGATCTCATGGAGTCAATTCATGAGAACTAAAGCTCAAAAATGCTCTACCTTCAACCTGCAAGGTTAATCCTGAATTCAATAAGGCACAGACTCAAATATTGTTCCTAAAACCTGAACACAACAACTTTCACATCCTAACCAATAAGCTGACCTCTGAAGATTTTGTCATGTACTGATAAATGAGATTCTATTGACACCATTGCAATTAGGTAGTTATTAATGATAGAACAGGAGCAAGGGGAAAGGCAAGACACTTCGGGCATGTTATTTAGGCAGCTTCACCAGGAAGCTGGAATTTCACTAGCCCATTCCCTGCAGACCACTGGGGGAAGAGATCCAACTAATGGGAGATGAGTGCATGCACATGGAGTTGGGGTTACAAGGGAAAGCGCCTGTCAGTCAAGCCTGGGGAACAATGGATTTGGCTAGACTAGGCAGGGCCATTGCAAGCCTGCACCAATTTGGCAATGCATAAACCAGCAGATAAGAAGCTCACTCTCTTGTGTGGCTCTCTTGGCTCCCATGCTCCTCTGGCTTTGTTCCTGCCCCTGTTGTCTCCATAGCTGCATGGCCCATGGCCACGTGGACCTCACACGCAATGGACTATAACTGGAAACACAAATCAGCCAGCTTGATGCTCCATTTGACTGTGGAGACATGGAACAGATACTCTGGACACTGGCTTTGATTTCAGTTCTGCTGAAAACAAAATGGTACTTCTTATTGGCAGGAGAAACTGAAATGGGACCTTGGGAACTCAGGGGTATAATTGCACAGAAATGAAGCTTTCTATAACATATCACCTTCCCATGTGAGCCTCAGAAAATTCTCAGGATATTGCAACACACCCACTCCCACCAGCAAGTGGTGGGGATGAGGACCTCTCCCCACTGATCACACTGTTTCTAGACTTCTCCCAGGAATGCCCTAAAGTACAATGTCTAATTCCTATTCATCCAACAGGACTGAATTTCCAAAGTTCCCATTCACGGAGACCTCAATGCATGTTACAATGCAATCTTCTCCTGCTTACTAAAGCGGTGTTCTTCTTTGCCCACGGAGTGCTACTGTTCTCCACAGTTTTCTATTTAAAAACAACCATATAGCCCTAGTTGGTTTGGCTCTGTGGATAGAGCGTTGGCCTGTGAACTAAAGGATCCTAGATTCAATTTCACTCAAGGCTGATCCCCAGTGGGGGGCATGCAGGAAGCAAGCCAATCAATGATTCTCTCTCATCATCAATGTTTCTATCTCTCCTCTCTCCCTTCCTCTTCCAAATCAATAAAAATATATTTTAAAAATAGTAACAAATAAAACTGCCCCATATTCTTAATAAACTGAAGGGAGAAAGGTATTGATATTCATGCATTGATTTATTGAATGATTATTAATTCCCATGTGCCAGCATGTTGAGGTGTTGAGCACATTTCTACCTTCATGAAGCTTGCATTCAAGCGAGTAAGTACAGGTAAGAACAAACAGAATCTATGCCGAATGAATGGTGGTCAGAACTGTGGAGGAAAACAAATTAGGAGGAAGGGGGGAATAAGAAATTTCCTGAGGTGGGAAAGGAATTTGGTCTTCCTTTCTGGACCACTCCATTCAAAGAATACCTTCTCCCTTTTGTTTTTTCACGTGCCCTTGATCCTTTGTGTTATGGAGCTTATCGCAATCTGTAATGACATACGTGTTTGCTGGCCTACTTATTTCGTATCCATCTCTCTCACAAAACGGTCCTGAGTAGCCTTATGACACAATATCTCACTTACACCTGTGTCACAGGATAGCAATAATTACCAAGTAGGATAACACCCAATAAATATTTATTCAATAAAGTAAGCCATACAAATCAACTCAAAATACTTGCCATTCTTTGACCTAAAATAATGTATAGCCCATAACAAATAAGCTTACAGATTATATTATTTTGTTTTATTTTGATCTCGAGCAATTTTGTGTTCATCTCTTCTCCTCCTAAATCAGATGTCAACCCTGGATGTCAACCACTGCTCTACATTTGTTTGCCTGACGAAGCCTGACATTGTCATTTGAAATAAGAATAATAGTAAAGTCTTCCAGCATATGCGCGCACGCACACACACACACACACACACACACACACTCACACACACACACAGGATTGGAAAAGGAAGAAGAAAAAGCTTACCTTCCGAAATACTTCCTCGAGGTGACAGCACCAAGAATACTTCTGGAAGCATTTGATTAGTTGTATGATGAAGAAAGAACCTTTACTAGTGTCTCTCCAGGACACATTATCTGTGAAGATAAGGAGTGGTCAGCCTTGGGATGTGCCCTTGAATGTTTTCTTTTCTCACACTTTTATTTATGTAGTTTTTGAGTTTTTTAAGCGTAGCTTTGGAAATAACTTGACATGTTTAGGGGAAACACTCATATCTCTACATTCTCTAATTTTCCAAAAAGAGGAGGAAAAAAAAACTACCTGGCAGAGATTTAACTAAGGGAATAACTCACTAGAATTTCATAATGTTTGCATTATATTCTTGGAACTGACTCTTAACTATGTGCTTCATGTTCATTCTCTTGGTTTTGAAACGTGCCCTGAGAGATAAATGAAATTACCCCATTTTACAAAGGAAAGAAGGGACGGCTCAGAGGATTAAAAAATTTCCCCCACCCCTATACAGTAAGGCAACAGAAAAATGGCTTCCCTGGCTTCCAGTTTGCTTCCAGAGTATATAGCATTCTGTATTTCACAATATTATAAGCAGAGTGGGTGAACAAATCCAAAGGAAATTGTGGTCATCGTTTCACTGCTGTATATTATACCCAACTCATGTTATATACATTCAGTATATACAGCATTTTGTATGTGAATTAAACCTCCATGTGCCCTGAACTATGTTGCTCAGTTAGAGCATGGTCTGCACACTGGAAGGTCTCAGGTTCCATTCCTGGTCAAGGGCACATACCTGGGTTGCAGGACAGATCCCTGCCCCCTGGTCAGGGGCATGTGGGAGGCAACCAATTGATGTGTCTTTGTCACATGGATGTTTCTCTCTCTCTCCCTTTCCTTTCCCTTGCCTCCCCCTCCTTTCCACTGTCTCTAAAATTAATGGAAAAAATATGTTCACTCCCTGTGTGAGGATAAAAAAAAAACAAAAGAAACCAAAACCTCCATGAAGTGGTTACAAAAAGAAAAGACTTAAAACAAAAATTTGCAAAATAGAAGCATTCAAATGCTAGAGGCTTCTTAGAGGACTACCTAGAGGTCCAGGACTAAACACTGATCCCTATTATCAGGCCTGCTAAGCCCAGGGTATAATTTTCTACTTCTTTAAAGGATCTCCTCATCCTGCTGAGCCATGCAATGACTCTCTCTAAAAAGCATCAAATGAGAACCATGGAGAAAAAGAGTTGGTGTTGATAATTTAAGGATGGCAGCCAGTGTCTGGATCCACTAAAACTCTATCCAAAATGTTAAACAGATTTGATAGAAAATGGAATCAAATTTGCTTTTTAAATGGTGTATGAGAATGGGGTTCCCTTTTTTGGGTTGTTTTAGTATGTGGTATACCTTTGACCATAAAGTGCTGTACTTAGAATAAAAGTACAGTTTTAAAAAGTGGAAAATATAGAATCTCTGTTTCCATAGAATAGGTCAGATAAATGTAAATTGATTTGACAGCCCTCAAAATGTGTCATACGTCACTGCTGCAGGGAGCCCATCTCAATATTCCAGAATCATTCTGAGGTGGCCTTAGACGCACAACCCTTGTCTGTAACTGAAAGACCTACGTGGAGTTGAGGAGAAGAAAGCAATGAAGTCCTTCTCCACGTGTGCTTTGTAAATGGCATATTCCTTCAGGTTCTCAGGTGACTGTGAAGAGCTGTCTATCATGGCTACTGGAGAGTCACTGACCCAAAATTCCCCGCGATTTTCTGTGGAGACATTAACATTGTGCAAACTGTGTGTCTCTATCAGTATGACTGTCACTATTGTCTACCCCATTCTTTTCAAATGTTTCTCAGCAATTTCACACACACACACACACACACACACACACACACACACACGCACACACGCAAGCGCATATACACACACCAAGCCCTTGCCCCACACACATACCTTGGCCTCCTCTAATGTCTTTATTTGCCAATTAATGGTGGCAGCATCTTACCAGCAAGTAGTGATGGCATCAGCAAACTGGAAGAACCCACTTCCTAAGAAGAGCACAGGACTAAAATCTTTATCTGCATAATTTTAGAGCCTAGTTACCATTTTTCAGCTTGGCTATTTCTGCTTTTTCTTCCAAACACTGCTCCAAAACGCTAGGAGGCAATTGGAAGTCAGAAAAAAAGCAAAGGAAATATTGACAGAAATTTGAAGTGCCCACATCAACCTACTCAATTCCCTTTAAAAAATGCATGAGGGGAAAAGGGTGCTGCTACTATAGAACAGCCCCAATTTGCAATGAAATTCTTCTCAAGCCAGAGAATGTCAAAATGCCTGTAAGACATGTCCAAGTGAAGCTGTCATTAAAATAATCTTATTCCAAGATTTAGATATTTGTGTCCAACTTTGATTTAGGTAGTCTGAAGATCTGCTTCACAATTTACCTTGGATTAAATCAGATAGGTATTTCTTAGCTGAAAAGACAATCTCTCATGATACCAACTCCCCTTGGCATTTCCCAAAAATTCAGTAAAGTATTTGCACTGAATGGGGTCTAGGATTGCTTCCCCTAAAAGCAAAACATACATCACAATCCACTGCAAACACCTCATGCCCTTTGGAGTTTCCATATCAGAACTCACCACCTCTGCAGGCCTGGACAATGATGACCTTCGGTTTGTCCCTGAGACTGGGGCAGTTGCGATTGTTGAATACCCGAAAGATGGTGTCATAAGGTAGCACGTCTGGGTTTTCCTTGCTGTGCTGTTTCCCACAGAGTTTATCCAGGAGGCCATGGGACATGAACACCAGGAATGTACTATCTGAGGTCCTGTGCTCTGGGCGGGCAGCAAATGCCACCAGCACTTTCTCCATCTCCTGAAAAAGGCCCCGGTGTCTTACTCTAACAGGACAAGCATTAACACCAATATGACCCCCTGTTGATGGTGAGCAGTATAAGAAACACCTGTAATGTTCCAGTCACTGTGCCTTCAGATAGTGGTTGCTCAGTGATAGGTTTCTTTTTCTTCTGACCATGGAGCTGGAGTTTCAAGGACCTGCTCCTGCTAACTTTATATGAGCTGTCCTCTGGATGTATTTTACGTTTGTTTATTTTCACTTACATATTTTTCTTTCTATCTCTGTCTTTTATCTGATTACCTAATAGGAGCCCTGCATCATACCTGTATCCTACCACTTCCCTTCAACCACCCTTCCCACTGCGCTTAGAATGAAATCATACTTCTGACATATGTGTACTCCCTCCTGTCATCCTTCCTAGGCTCTCCTTACACTGGTCTTTTTGTATATTTCATGTGTCAGTTTCATATGTAGTTCAGACTCTTCATTATAGTCATCCCTCTTGGAATGGGTTGCATTCACATATTCCCAGACCTGTCTTGTTACTGGTCGTCATCTGTCAGGTCCTATACTGTCTCCTGTCAAGGCTTTTCTGACCGTTCCATCCAAGCAATTACTCCCCACTCCCCAATTGGCTCCTGTATTTTCTTTTCTCACTTACATTTCACTTTATTTTCACTCTCACAGAGAGACATAAGACACATCAAATCTCTGAATTTTTCTGTTTTGCTTTTTATATGATTACCCCCCCCCCACCAGTAAACCTAAATCAATTTGAACTTGGAACATGCTGCTCATCCACACATCTACCCCCAATGCCAAAACAGGCCCTGGGACCAAGTCAGGACTCAGTATTTATATGGTGACTACATGCCTTTTAATTACTTTAGAATGCCTTAAAGTAATGCCTTTCATTACTTTAGAATTTTCTGGGAATGTTGGGTCTGAATCCCATTTGCCTCACTTTGGAACTGAGAATTATGTGGGTATACATGCCAGGCTATTTCTGTCTAGTTTTATAGAATTGAGGATATTTGGAGTCCAAAGAGACAGAGATGTCACCCATCTAATAACTTCATTTTATAATCACGCATACTCACATGCACGTGCCCACACAGAGAGATATGTGCCCTAAGGTTGTTAAAGTATTTGGCTATCATTATAAAGTTAGTTTGTTAGTAGGAGAGTGTTTGGGGTGCGTGAGGAGCCCTTACCTTGGCTGTGAGGTTCTCTTCCACAATCACACTGTAGCCAAGACCCACAAGCAACTCTTTCATCCCTGTGATGTCATGCTCTGCTCCCTGTCTGGGCTGAAGGTGATCAAACTCTCTATTGCATATGATGAGAGCCAGGCGAGTGCGGTCTTTTCTCTCCTTTATTGGATAGATCTGCAGGAAATGGATATGCAGTGAGTTTGACTTTCCTAAATCTCTTTTAAACCTTCATGTACCAATCTCTGTTGCTTTGTTACAGGATCATAGATCTGCTCTCTCCCTGCTTCTGTGCTAGAGACCCTGCTTTTTTCTTTGTAATGGATTGAACTGACAAAAGAAATAAGTGAGAATTGAAAGTGATTTAGAACTTTCAAATTATATAAAAATAAACTAAAAAATAAAATTATGTAATTTATTTTCCAAGAGCCCAGAAGTGGACCTAGAACATATTTGGGATGCTTACTCAAGAATCTTGAAGAGTCTAGAACAATTCCTACCATAACTTTTTCCTCTCTCTTCTCCACCTGGACAAATCATTCTCAGTGTTCAAGGTTCAGATCAAATTTCATAAAAACCAGGAGAATTTTCTATTGGCTCGAGCTAAAAATAAGCACATCATCAATGCTTTGCCTTTGGTAACATCATTATTCCAGTATTATTTTTAACACATGGAGAAAAAATGGATTTCAGGCCTTAATTGTATTTTAAGTCATGTTTTGTGTCTAGGCTTTTCAACAAGTATGAAAATAATCACTAAATATTTTGATCTATAGCTACAGCTTAATTTAATAAGTCTCAAATAGATAGAACAAATAAATGAAGAGAGAGATCTGTATTTTATCATGGGGTTGAAAGAAAATTGAAATCGGTGTGAGGCTATATGAGTTCCTCCTTGATCAAAGCATCTATGAAAATGGTTACCACTGTCCCCACCCTACCACTCTGCAATTAGTGCTTTAGGAAATTGGGTATTTAGTGAAAGCAATTGCTTCTCTTGTTTTCTCTATTTTATGGATAGAACACAGTACCTCTTCAGGCCTTTTCTTACACACTTTAAGGAACTCTTCAGGAGGACAAAGCTTGAGGGTATCTGTAGTTTCTGCTGACTCAGGTGGCCAGGCCACTTCTGGAGGAGCTGCAGGATATATCACATGACATCACATGATGTAAATTTTAATATCTGCATCTGTTAGCCATGATGACCTAAGACACACTGGCAGAGAAGTTAAATCATAAGAAGTTTTTTAAACACTTTTTAATGTAAGAATTTTCCTTGTATCTAACCTCTAAAATGAAAAAGTGTATTGTGACTGGGAAAATAAAGGGGAAATTCTTGGTTCCAGATCCACCCAAAAGTGTGATACTAGATTATAATTATTAAGAGAAAACACCTTCCTTGGTGACTTGGGTCAAATTTGGCCTTTTTATATTCAGCTAAAACAGCTTGAGTCTTGCTATTTTTTACTCTAGTTTACTCACTCATCTAACTGGACGGTTTCTTGTCACTGAGCAAGAGTATATTGAATAAATATTTAATAGAGTGCTATTCATTAGAAATATAATTAAGTCACATGTGCAATTGAATTTTTTCTAATGTTCACATCATAAAAGGAAAAACAGATGAAATTAATTTTAATAATATTTTTTTGACATAATATATTCAAACTATTATCATTTTAACATGTGTTCAAGCACTATGTAGTCACAATGTGGCTGGTAGCTATCATATTGGACTAGAGGCCCAGTGCACAAATTTGTGCATGGGTGGGGTCTGGCTGGACCACTCCGATCAAGGCCAATTAGGCTGGCCAACCAGGGGGAGGGGCTTTGGGCAGTTGGTGGGCTGGCCCCGCCAGCTAGTGCAACATCCAGTGGAATGGACAATTTGTATATTAGCCGTTTATTATATAGGATGGTAGAACATCCCAAGTCTGCTCCTAATTTATACACAACACAGACACAGACACACACTAAACACCTAAAAGAATCCTCAATCAGTAACATCCAGCCATTATTTCTTCAGGGACCTCAGCCTGTATTTTCAACTTGTCCAGAGGAGATAGGCTCCTAGGATTCCTTGAAAAGCTGTGGAGTCAGCTATGTCAAGGGGAAATGCTAACGAGCCACCAGAGTACTGATTCCAGGGCCAGGGGGACAACATTTTGCTTGGAGATTCTAACATACACTGGATGTCCTTGCCTCCAAAATTCTGATTAAACGGCACTAAATTTTCAACCCATGTTTTAAAATGTGAGAGAATAACTCCTCCCTTTTAAAGACGTTTGTTTCTGGCTCATCCTGACTCAGTCCTTACAGAAACTTAGCTATATCTGTCACATCTTGGCATCCCTTGACAAATTTTGCAAGAGACTGGAAAAGTCCAGCACCCCTCCTTTCAGAGGAAGGAGTAAGAATGCATAAACAATAGAAGAGAGGTTTGCCAAGATCTAATTAACAAGGTTTTTGTCTAGGAACAAACCTTGATGGTTAGTTACATGAACATATCAAGGCACTCCCTGATTTTCTTTTATTTAAAAGAAAAAGGCAATATTATCCTGTATAAATGTTTTAGTTTCTATTTTTTCTATTTTACTCATTTATTTCCATTAGATTTTCCATAATATTTTTAATAAACATCTTTCTAAAGCATATGCTAAACACTGAAGCTCTATAGAAGCAGAAAATTGTTAGTCTCTAAGGAAACCAAGCTTTCTGAACATTTTTATAGATTAAAAAGAGGCATGCTCTCCTTTATCATTCCAGAAGATTCTGGCAATGTAAAGACACCCGGGGTCCTGGATGTTCCCTCATTAGAGGGGATATTTCACAGCAAAAACCTCCTCTATTTCCAGGGTATTTGCAAGTTTGGTGAACACTTTTAACTTAAGAAACATCATCTCCTAATGACCATTGTGTGTCTATAAATAATTATAATGTTTGCAGTTAAGATTGGGAATTATATTTCTCTGTTACATCTAATAGTATGAATTAGCATGAAAACAAATCCTCTCATTAAAATATAATAGATATTATAGTACAGCCTGCTGCCCAAAAGGAGTTTCTAGCAGCCTGGAAATGGAGCTGAAAGAAATGCGATAAATAGGAGTTTAGATCAACTTTAAAAAGCTCAGTTTACCTGTTACCTAAGGACACATTCAGGAAACCCCTTCAAATGATATAAAAAGAAAAGGAGTGGTATTAGATGAGACAAAACCATATCTCTTGATGGGTAGTAATTTGAGTACTTATCTCTCTGGCTAAATATCAATGCTTGGTACTGTGAAGGGATACCCCTATTCTGTAAACTACTGTTTGGAATTCTCTGCTAGTCTTTGGACGGCCTCTTATTCTGAAAAAGTAACTTTGCCTTCTAGCATGCTTGAATAGTGGGGGAGATAAACTTAGCTACCTGACCTTGTAGGCCAGAGACTCAATACACCTAATGCCATGCCAGGTGCATTTTTTAATTGGATAGAACTGTATAGTTTTCAAGGCCGCTGCCAGCAAGCACACAAAGGGCTGGCTCTTCTATAAAAAGGGAAGTTCTGCTTGTAGCTTTGCTTAGATTTGGATTCATTTCCCTAGGCCCGCCGCAGTGAATAAAGTGTAACTCCAAACTCTCAGAGCACTGCTTGGTTCTTGTCCGGTTTTTCTGTAACAGTACACCATATGTGTCTTTATATGAGTTTGTTAAATAAAATAAGAAATCAAATACCTTGTATTCTTTCTATCCCCCACACCATTCTCTCAATATCATACTAGAGACCCTCAGAATTATATCTATGGTATGTCCAAAAGGCCTGGCCAGGATCTTACTTGTTCTAACAGATCATCTCACCCAGCTTCCTGGCCTGCTAGGCTTGTGGACCTTAGTTGTTCTAGGATCACCCTGGGTGCTCCATGTGCAGATAGAGCCCAGGGAACCATAGAACACATCATGATAGGATCTACCCCTGCCTCCTGCCTGCCAATCACTATCTCTGCCAATGCATTGGTTTATATCAGTTTCGTTTAATGATTATGGTGATTCCTTGGGTTAATAAAATCATTTTATAATTTCTAATATTCAAATGTGATTTATTTTTTGCAAATATTTTATTTTTGGGAAAAAAAATCCTATTATTCCTTCCCCATCCCAGATTAAAGAGAAAGCAATAAACCTGTACAAGGAGCAGCGTGAATGTTAGTGAGAACACAGCTCAGGCCACAATATTGGACATCTATCAGAAAAGAGTGTCCTTCCTGCTGGGGGGAATGTCCCTTCCACCTAGAGAAGGGCTTCTTTCAAAAGCTAATACATATATGCATAACCCATGGTCACAGACACTAGTGTGGTAAAGGCCTGGGGGTTGGAGGGGGAAAAACGGGACATGTAGTGCTTTCAGTAATAAAGAGACATTTAAAAAGAGAAAAGAAAAAGGGAACAAAAGCTTATGTGTAATTGTGAGGGTTCTATAATGTATGTAGCCTTTTATGTATTAATTTTTTATTACTATTGATGAACTCTAGTGAAACAGGAATTTTAGGGGTGAAATAGGACAAGTTTAGGAAATATTAGAACTTTTGGAAGTTAAGGGAACCATTGAGGAAGCACAGGGGTGCAGAGCAGCAGAAGGTCTATTTCCATAGAACTGGTGAGCTGAAAAGCTGTTACAGGTACATTTCCATAGAATGAGGGAGCTGGGAGCAGCAAAAGGTCAGTTTGTTAAATAAAATAAGAAATCAAATACCTTGTATTCTTTCTATCCCCCACACCATTCTCTCAATATAATACTAGAGACCCTCAGAATTATATCTATGGTATGTCCAAAGCATTTACAAAATGCTCTTTATATTTACAAAATAAAGAGAAGGAAGCCCTTCATCCAGAAGGAGAGGAAGAAGCCCAAAGGGAATAGGAAAACAATAGGGAAGGAGATGGGGGAGAACTTCACATGTCCCATGTGAGGTTCAACCTTGAGCCTAGGAGTTACTATAGTAACTAGTCTAAGGGACTAGTG
>NW_005871409.1:419113-437527 GCF_000147115.1 Myotis lucifugus | reverse complement strand
ACAGAGGATATCAAATCACCAAGATCAGCAGCCATTATAAGCCACAGGGAAAGGAACTGTGTGGGACCCTTTCCCTTTCCCCATGTGAGAGTCTGTACTTGTTCTTCAATAAATATCCACCTTTACTATACCACTGTCTGTCCGTGGATTCATTCTTCAATTCCAGCAGACAAACAACCTGGGTTCCGGGCCAAAACACTGTTACCACTAGTATATAGGTTTGCGATTTTATTTTAACCTCTGCAGCAAGCAGAGTCCATCACTGTTGAACTTGGGCCTGAGGACATGTAGTTTCTAGTAGCATTTGTAATTCAATCTAGGTCAAACAAATAAACTAACTCTCAGAAGCCTGACACTGTATTTGGTTGTATAAAACAACTCAAGCCTATTAATGCGTCCTCTGAGGTCATGGTTCATTATGCTTGTCATTTTCATGGGCAGGAATTAAATGTAAGGTTTTTAAGTTGTTATAAGGATTTCAATATAACAATAAACACCTTAGAAGTTTAATCCAGAAATTCTAAGAATTGGCATGAGCTAACACATGCGAAATACCCTGAGTTTTCATCCCATAGTTACTATTGAAGACAAGATTTCCATAGACGAAATATGGTCCAGTTCCCTGCTCTGCATGAGGGGGAGCCATAGGCTCTCTCAAACTGCTGAGCCCAAGGCTACAGACTGCAGCTCGCCCCGTCCTTCCCATCCAGACTGGACTAACTTAAAGGTCAATAAGTTCAAGAACGTTTTCTGGAGGAGGCCTTGTGGTGGCAGGAGTGTACATGTCAAGAACTTTTTTTTAGAAAGATCTCTCCCATTAGAGTCATCCAAATAAGTCAATGAATTACCATATTCTGTGGCCTGGAAAACAATTTCCAAGTAGATGAGAGAAAGACAAAGGCATGACAACCTGACTGAGGAGGCATCAGCTGGCAAGCAGCCAGGCAACTCCAGGTGTTGGCTTTATTAGAGTGGTTTGTCCAAGTGCCTCTAGGACTCAAGGATTATGAACTGAAAGGAAGAAGAAGAAACTGGGGCAAAGAAAAAGAAACTTTAGCTACTATACAATTATTCTGAACCCTTATTGTTAGTATTGATTGTCTTTAATTTGGGGGAGTGTTAAATGGAGAAAAAGGTATTAAAAGAAAAACAGGAAGTTACTCAGAGATGAGCTTTGCTATGTCAGTAAGCCAGGCATAGGCTTCTCCTAGTCCCGGAGAAAAAGATGTCTTGCTTTCAAAGAACAACTTTTCCCTCTGATTGCATTTGGGAAGCATAAAAGAGACCAGGGGTTGAGAGTCCATCAGAGCTCCCATCTCGGCTGTGTGGGGGCCGTAGGCACTATAGATAGAAGGGGCAGGTCAGATGCCTTTCTGTCTTGTATCAGGGCCTCGGGAGCATGTGAGGTAGAGGTCGGGCCTTACACAATGGTCTACAGCCTAGTTCCATGCTAGTGGACAACATCACTCAAAGAAAATGCAAGAGAACAATTAAATACAAGAGTCCACATTTAAAATCATAGCTTTTCTCTCAGCATTGAATTTATTCTTTGTGTGCCTCACCATCAGTGAAATATTTTATTCCTCCTGGAGAGCAAACTTTTAGAGAGAAATTATAAAACTACTCAATGACAGACCTTAAATCTTCATGTCAGATAACTATAAAAGTTTCTAGGAATTCTTAGACTTAAGTAACTAGCTGACTAGCTACCTAACTAAATATGTAACTAACTAAATAAGTAAACTGCCTTGCCAGCAGTACTAGAGAATGTGGTATAAAGTTTACCAGACTGTTCTCATAAACTTCAACAACTGAGCTAGCATATACTCAGGATGGGAAGTGAGTTTTAATTCTTAGAAGGACTCTGAGGTAAAAGGAATAAGAATAAAGAGTAACGAGACGGGATATTCAATAGTGCCACTGACTTAGAAATGGGGCCCTGAAGCCAGATGTAAAGAAGTTGTTGGCAAACTATCATGACCAATGAAGAAATCCTATGTGGGTGCAAAGACAGGGGTCCTGCATGGACTTTAGTCCGAGCGGTAGACCTTACCTGAGGACTGTCCATTATTATATGCTTGGTGGAAGCAGTTTATAATGAATTGATCAATATCTTTGGCATTTTTTTTAGTAGATTCTTTGACATTTTTTTTAAGTAGATTCTCCATCTCCTTCTGCTTCTGCACTTTATCTTCTAATAGGTCACCCAACAAGCCACGTATAGGGCTCCAGGTCACTGGATTAAAAACTTCCCGGTCTCCTTCAGGACTTTGTCTGTTTGAAGCACAAGGATTTCTCAAGTCACTAAACAGCCTCATTTCCTCTCAAGTCAGCAACAGCCTCCTTTAGATTTAATCCATAAAATGTCCCTCCCCATGCAGTTCAGTCATCCTGAGCTACCCACATCCCTCCCCTCCCCTCAGTGCTACCCAGTATGCTCACTGAGAGCCTGAAGTCTGAGATTTACTATCAGTGCCTCCTGTTCATTCAACTCTGCATAATAAAAGGAAACAGTGAAAGCCTATTGCCCTTGGGGACAGCAGCTGCTGGTACACATCTCATGGGGATCCTGCACCCTTTGGCAGATAATTCGGTAAAGTCTTTAAGGCCCCTTCTCTACTTCCCTTTCTCCTCCCTCCTCTTTCTTCCCTCTCCCTCAGCTCTGTTCACCTAACCCAGCCGTGGGAAAACTAAGGCCCTCGGGCCGGATCCGGCCCATTTGAATTTATATTAGTTCACACAAACACTCCATCTATGCTTTTGTTCCGGCCCTCCGGTCCAGTTTAAGAACCCATTGTGGCCCTCCAGTCAAAAAGTTTGCCCACCCCTGATCCTAAACATTCACAGAACCTAATTTTGGCTTCCCCCAAACATAGCCACTTTCAAAATTTTTTCCCAAGACCTATCCTTTTAGAATTTAAAAAAACAAACAAACAAAACAGAAGAAGAACAATCAAAAAAAAAAAAAAAAAAACCCAAAACTCACTGGCCAAGTCTTTTCTCTCTTAGCCTTTGCTTGCAATTTGAAACTCAAAGCATGTTCCACCTCCTTTTCAGCAGGGGGTGGAAACCGGAAACACCAACCCCTTCCTCATTGGTAGATCCTCCCTCCCCCCAATTGGTGGGCAGGTACCTTACATTGGACCACCAATCCACACTTGCCAAATACCCTAAACCCTTGTCCTGTATGGACAATGCAGTGACCCACCAATCAGTGTGCGCCAAGTACACTAAGCTCCCCACCCCTTCCCGTTCCGCCCCTCCAAAGGCATGCCCACCCCTGCATGTGCTGCTGTTCTCCCCTTGTGAGACAGCCAGCAGATCCTTCTCCTCTAATAAAGCCTGTAGTCCTGGTTTTTGGCCTCTGTCTGATTTTTCACTCATATGCATGCCTTTCCTTTTTTACCAAAGTAATAATCTTATTGCTTACCTTCAGAGTGCTTCACGGTGTATATCCTTGGAAAATTTTTTTTCACCAGCACTGGATGAGACTGGGGTAGGAAGGGAGTGCAGCCTAGAGGATAAGAAAGTGAAGAGAAAGTATGCATTCACTTCAACTCACACACTAATGAATCTCTCAGTCATTAGGGAGTGTGATCAGGAAAGAAACTCTTCCTTTGGTGTCTTAGTCTGTGGGAAGAGCTCAGGAGATTTATCTCAGTGCAGTGGCAGATGCAATGGCGTGAGCACACTCCGCTGTACAAGCTTCCTCGGCACACCAGGAAGTGGCAGCGCCAGCCTGAGCAAACCTCCTAGAGCCCCTACATAGTACCCTGATCTTTCCTATTATTGGCTGCCCTAAGGATTGTGTAAACTTCTGATTGGTCAAAAATGTCATATATACTGCTGCACTTACACAATAAACTTAGATTTGTGTCACTGAACCTGGTCTCTGGAGTCGGGCATGCTTCGTTAAGGCTCCATCGTCCTCACCGCCGCGGGACCCCCTGCTTCATTCTGGCGCCACGAACAGGGACCCGGAAGCTTCAGGTCGGGTGAGTGACCCTCTGTAACGAACAATGGGAATCCTTCCCCCCTCAGCCCGAGCCCATCAGGCTCGCGTGCTTCATGTGTTGTTACAGAGCAGGCGAGTAAAAGTAACAGAAAAGGAGCTAAAAAGCTCTGGGCTATCCTAATAGCATTTAACCCCTGGCTCTCCTCCACCGGCGGTGTGGGCAGGGGAACAGAAGACCCTTTACCTCCCTATTCCCCTCCAGAGCCCTCTGCCCCCGCAGATCCTTGGGCTGTTTTCGACAAGACCAAAGTAGTTTCTCAAAGCTCAAGGAAGGCTGAAACTGAGACAGAAAAAACCTCTAGCAAGGAGAAAGCAGGGGAGTCTCACTAGGAGCCTTCCTGCCAGAGTCACTCCCCCGCTCCTCTTGCAGAGCGAACAAAAAGTTTAACTGTTTAGGGAGTGTGATCAGGCCCCCAAGTAATCCTTTCATGGGGGACACGGATGATAATCCATGGACGGGGATATATCAATCCTTGTGTAGCCAGAGAGATAGAGCAAATAAGTCTTTAGGGCTAGAGACCCCTAGACTCTTTCCTGTGAATGTTAACCCCACAGCTGCACCAAATGCCACCGGAACTGCAACAATATTCCCGATATCCAAATGGTTAATGCAGAGAAAAAAAGAAAAAGAAAAAGAGGCCTTTGCAATGGAGAGCAGGGAGAGAGAGTTCTTTGTTGGTTTTTGTTTATCTAAGGTATGCAGGTCTCAAGGATCCAAGCAGCTAGCAAGCAAACTTATCTCTGTCCAGTTTTCTTCTCTTTAACCCTTCCAATACTAAATTAGACTAATACAATATACTTAAGATTACACAAGAAAGGTGTTATGCCCAGATTTCAAGATTCCCAAGAGCCCACCAGGGAGCCAGCCAGTCCGATGCAAAAGCAAAGAGTCCTTTATTTTAAGCTAGCTAAAACTCCACGTCCACCACACTCACCGACACAATGGCAAACCAAGTGGCCAAGAGAGCGAAGCCTGATGGGACCAGGAGTTTTATAGGGGGGTGGAGTAAGGGCGGGAGAGGGGACTGTGGGCCCTGCTGATTGGCCAGGCGCGAGTTGGTGTCTCATTACACAGGATGTGGTCATAGTGATGGCGTGCACTTCCCTTGATTATCATTGGTTAGTCCAGAGAAATCCTGGGTGTGGCTAGCAGAGGCTTCTTCCGGGAAGAAGCCTTGCTGAGCACATGGCCCTGCCCAAAAATGGAGGACCCAGGGTAAGATGGAGGGCGCAGTCCCCGCCCCTTCACTGAGAATGCAGAGAAGGGCGGGGCCGCGTGTCCACAGGTTTGAGATCTTGCCATTTCAAAAGGAAGCACCTACTCTTATTAATCTAAAGAAATGCTGAATATTTAACTTGCCAGCTAGGAGTTTAAAGTTCTAGTTAAATTAAATTGGGAAAAATTATAATTGTGGTAACTAAATGTCTAAAGTATAGAAAGACAATCTTGTCAGTTTTAATTTAATTGATATCTCTTAATAATTATAAAAAGTACTATAACCAAGGAATGACTTTGAGACATTTCATGGGCCCTGAAATGTTTTCAAAAGTTTATTCTCTCTTCTTAAAGGATTTTTTAATAAAGCCAATTTAATATGCTTGAAATCACAAGGAAAGCTTTATCAAATAAAAATTAATAAATATATATTTTAGGTTTTTTGCCTCTAAGAAAGGGCAAAACATGCCGAAACCGGTTTGGCTCAGTGGATAGAGCATCGGCCTACGGACTGAAAGGTCCCAGGTTCGATTCCGGTCAAGGGCATGTACCTTGGTTGCGGGCACATCCCCAGTGGGAGATGTGCAGGAGGCAGCTGATCGATGTTTCTCTCTCATCGATGTTTCTAACTCTCTATCCCTCTCCCTTCCTCTCTGTAAAAAATCAATAAAGTATATTAAAAAAAAAAGAAAGGGCAAAACAAGTTATTTTATTTAATATTTCTTAAATACAGCAATAGAATTTTAAAATATAATTTAAAATAACAGAAGCTCATTAATAATTTTTAATATTTTATAATGGCATATTATACATTTATTCCAAACAAGCTTACAAACTAATTCTTTAAATGTTTGGAAACTAGGATTGTTATCAGCAATATAATTTAAGAACATGAAAGGATTTAATCCCTTCCACTGTGTGGAAGGCCCCCTGGGAAGGCACTTAAGAAATCCAGCCTAACACCAGGAATGCTCAGGGTCTTCTCAAAGGATGCAAAATAATCCTTTCCATTAATATTTACAGTGTAAACTAAGATTGTTATTAAAGTATTTAATTTGACAGTAAAATAGTAATCAAGTTTTCAGATTAATTAAAATTGACTCAAGAAGTATTAACCAAAATTTTCATTTCATGAAAAAATTGCTTAACATACAATGACCCTAAAGCAGTCATATTTTTATGCAAAAAATTAAAATTTAAAGTTATATAGACTGCATTATGAATTTTCCAAAAATTCTTCTAATAATTAAATCAAAAAGGGGGAATAGTGGAAAAATACCATGTAAGGAAAAATATTCTGTAACTAATTTACATCTAGAAAAATTTTTCATTTGTAATGCTAACAGCAAGACACCCGTGAAAAACCTACATGGTGTCAAAATAAGCCAAAGGAAATTCATTTAAACAAAAATAAATAGAACCCCAAGTAAAGTTTCCTTTATTAACCTTTGGTCGAGAATATTTTCAGAAAACAACTCCAAGGTCATGTGGATTCCTGAAACAGAGAAGAATTATCAGGAATGCTCCAGCCATGAAGACAAGAGGAAAAACAATCCAGAGATAGAGGCAGCTAGCTTGCACAAGCTATTTCCTCATTTAACCCTCTCTAGCTGCACGCATCTCATATGGGCATGCAAAACCTGTGGCCCCCTATTGCCTTTAGGCCGCCTCCAGCCAGAAGGGGTCAACCCCTGGAGGCTCCAACCCAATGCCTTATGGACAGAACAAAGAACTAAAAACCCAGATTCAATAAGAAAAAGAAGGGGGAAATACAGGCACCCCCCAACAACTATTACAACAGGCCTTATTAACTCTCAATTATTTTCATTTTGCCCCCGACGGTCTTCCTCCCATTTTCAAACATTGGGGAGGTCTCAAGGATGTACCAACACCTCTACCTCTGTTCCGGTGGAGAGATCCACTAACCAGGGCTTGAAAGGGCCCTGACCCACTCTTAACCCAAGGGAGAGGGTTTGCTTGTGTTTTTCCAGAAGGTGAAAAGAATCCCGCGTGGATTCCTGCCCGTAACATCAAACCCTGCACCACCAGCGATGAGCCATAGACCACCACCACCATCACCCCCGGTAGAGGAAATGGAGGACCTGACCATAGAGGACAACTAGCCCCGACGGCGGAGGCAACCAAGGCACTGATGGGCCCTTAAGAACCTACAGGACCAAGCTGCACGCATGACACCAGAAGGCAATCCGTCAGAAGGGACATTATTCCTATTAATGTGTGCCATCATAACAGCGAACTCTCAGGCACGAGCACAACATGTATGGGCGGCCATACCTCATCCAGGGGTGCTCATGCCTGTCAGTGCCGACAGCCTACAATTCCCCTCTGTCCAAGTGTCTAACTGCTCTGTGGACTTACCCTGTGACGAGCAGAACCGGTCTCATTGCCATAGAACGGGACGGTGTGGGCTGATAGCAGTAGCCCTAACCTCCTTAAGTGGACTCTAGATAATGGGACTGCCCCGGGACAAGGGTGGATATACCTAGCACCTCATGCAGTAATACCCAAGTGAAACCTATTGAGTTTAGTTTCTTAAGTGATGCCCTCAGCCATCTAACCTCCTGGTTAAACCCAGCCAACCTCCTCATATGGGGAGTCATGATAGTAGGATTCTTCGTAGAAATAGTATTATTTCACTGTTTATACAACATGTTCCTTAAGCTAAGTGCCCAGCAAGCCATGATCATACACGTCCAGCAGGCACTAATAAGAAAAGAAGGGGGAGATGTGGGAAGAGCTCAGGAGATTTATCTCAGTGCAGTGGCAGATGCAATGGCGTGAGCACACTCCGCTGTACAAGCTTCCTCGGCACACCAGGAAGTGGCAGCGCACAGCTTGAGCAAACCTCCTAGAGCCCCTACATAGTACCCTGATCTTTCCTATTATTGGCTGCCCTAAAGGATTGTGTAAACTTCTGATTGGTCAAAAATGTTATATATACTGCTGCACTTACACAATAAACTTAGATTTGTGTCACTGAACCTGGTCTCTGGAGTCAGGCATGCTTCGTTAGGGCTCCATCATCCTCACCCCCGCGGGACCCCCTGCTTTATTAGCCCATTCACGCTACTGTAACAAAATGCCACAGACTGGATGGCTTATCAACAAGAGGACTTTATTTCTCACAGTTCTGCATCTGGAAGCCCAAAACCAGGTGCCACCATGTCTGGCTTGTGGCTAAAGCTCCTTTCCCAGTTGCATACTGTTGACTTCTCACCATGACCTCACATGGCAGAAACTGCGAGGTAGCTCTTTGGAATCTGTTTTAAGGGGGTAAATCCATTCATGAGGCTTTTTCCCTCATGGTCAATTCAACTGCTAAATACCTCAAATCCTGATATTGTCACTATGGGCCTTAGATTTTCAACATCTGAGTATTGGAGGGACACATACATTCAATCTATAACATTTGGAGAAGTTGAACCATTGTGATCCGTGTCCCTGTCCTGCAGATCTGCTATGTCCTAGGAACTATGTGTTACTGAGAATCAGCTCTGCTGTTAGGAGTGGAAACATTTTCCACCAGAATCAAATATTTTCTTATCTAACACTTTCTTTTCAGATGATTCTGTTTTGTGTGTTACTGTAGAGACTAATGACTCAGATTCTGGACTCAGATATCTGATAGCATTTTAACCTTCCTTTCTTGGGCAAGGTATTGCATTTTCCCATGCTTTTGTTCCTCTATTGGTAAAATAAGTAATAGTACATACCTACACACCTTTGAACATTAAGGGAATAAAATGTGGAAATTGCATAGCACATCATGAGCACACAATGTTATTATTTGTTATTAATATTGTTTTTAATGTAAATATTTCTAAATTAAACAGCCAAGGTTAGTTATTTGCAGGTAATCTAGTTAAATTTCTCTCTTGTGAGAATCTTCCTGCATCTCATTCATTCAGTCACTTAGCGAATATATCTGGATGACCTACTCCATTAGACACTGCTCTAGGCTCCAGGGGTTCAGTCAACACAGGCAATGGTCCCTTGCCTCATGGCTTCACATCAAGGTGAGAAGACAAACATGAAACCATTATGTGACTGGAATAGTGTGAGAGGTTGTGGTAAGTGCTAAGGAGAAATTAATTAAGAAAGCAATTCATGAAATATGGAGGATGTTAAAACTGAAGACAGAGGAGCACAGGAAGGCCTAAAGAAGTCACTGCTCTTTGTAAGCATGTTCTTAATTGCTCATCCCAAAATAAACTCATCATAAACAATTTATTTTATAGATATGATTGATGGAAGATAGACTAATAACAAAATGCCTATTAGTCTTTCAAAGTTACCAATTTATTTACTCAAAATACTGATGGGAATATTACTTTGGTTTCTTAAGAGAATAGTTACCCATAGTTACTAAAACATTCAGTGTGTGTATGAGTGTGCATACATGCAGGAAATATCTAAATTAAATATTATGAGCTATAATATTACTGTTTACTATTAAAAGCAAACTTTCCCTAGCTGATTTGGCTCACTGGATAGAACGTTGGCCTGGGGATTGAAGGGTCCCAGGTTTGATTCCGGTCAAGGGCATGTACCTTGGTTGCGGGCACATCCCCAGTAGGGGGTGTGCAGGAGACAGCTGATTGATGCTTCTCTCTCATCCATGTTTCTAACTCTATCCCTCTCCCTTCCTCTCTGTAAAAAATCAATAAAATTATTTTTAAAAAGCATACATATTTTGACACGTAGACCACCAGTTCCTTGTGATGTAGGCTACTTGTTAACTTTAATTTTCATTAGAATAAACTCCACTGTGTAGATTTTAATCTAAGACTTTTTTCAATGTGTTTTTATTTTTACGTGCCTACTTACTCAATCCAGTATGCAGCACAATCTTGTGATCCTTGGAGCAGGGAGGCTTATTGTAGGGAAGAAAGCAGAAATTGCAGGTATATCGCTTCCTGTATACATTTATATTTATTCATTTATTTCTGAAATGCCTTAAGGATTTCACATGAGGGTTTCCCTACAAGCCAGGGCCATACACCAATGAGTAGAAACATGCTGAGGTAGCATTTCAGCCCCAGGCAGCCCCACCCCGCAGCGGGGCCTCCCTCCTCAATTAGGAACATGGCTGGCCTGCAAATCCAATTTGGCCACACCCCCCAATGGAGAGCCCCAGCCCATATGGGAGTGTGGCTGTCCTTAAAACCCACCCCTCAGGCTCCTCACCCATCTGGCCCCGTTACCCCTGTGGGGACCCCACCTCTATCCAGAACCCTGTCAGGGCAGGCTGGCTAGCCCCCAACCATGCAGCAGGCCTCTCTCCTATATAATAAAAGGTCAATATGCAAATTGATCCTAATGGTGGAATGAATGACCAGAATGACTGCTCAACCAGTCAATATGAAGTGCACTGACCATCTCTCTATCTCATTCCCCAGCAGCAGGCTCCGATCACCCAATGGTGAAGGGGGAACCAGGGATGGGTGGCAGGGGATGCGGGTGGTGCCAGGCCAAGATCCCCGTCCCACCAGTCCCCCACACACAGAGAGCAACCCATGGCAGGGGCGGGCGTGACAAGTGGGTGGAATGGCAGACCTCTCAGTTCCTCCCACCTGCTGGCAGGTTCCTATTACCTGATGGAAAATGGGGAACTGGGGGTGGATGGTGGTGAGGGGCAGGGCTGGCTGAGAGCAGCCAGGGAAGATGGCCATGATCGCAAGCCAGGCCTAGGGACCGCACCTGCTTACAAATTTCATGGGCTGGGCCAGTAGTTTAGGTATAGAGATTGCATTTATTTAATGTGAATCTTTTGATGAGTTTAAAAATATACCTACATTCATGGTACCATCACCACAAAGTCTAAAATTGTACACAGTGCACTAACATTTTATATTCAATTTATTCATCTGTTTCTTTAGGCAATGTGCTTTCTGAATCTTGTTGAAAATTTTCCCTAACAAAATATCATAAATATATTTTTATATATTTTTTTCCTAATAACTTGAAAGATTCGCTATTTACATTTAGATCTTTACTACATCTGGTATATTTTTTTGTGAATGGCTTCAGGTACAATATGTGTGTGTTTGTGTGAATGTGTGTGTGTGTGTGTGTGTTTCTATAAAATAATATATTGAATCACTCATTATTTTACCTCTGCAACATGACATTTTTTATATTGTTCATTCCAGCATTTGTATGCTTTTTTGGTATCTATTTGTCAACCAATGTGCCAACTGGATTTCATGATTTGTGTTCAGGCAATCTCCCAACCACTTTTCAATTATTTTTTCTTAGATAGTCTTACTACTTGACCTTCTAAACAAAGAGTATAAATAACTTTTCATGTTAAAAAAAATACCTGGTTAGGTTTTCTTTGGTATTCTGTTGTGTTTATAGATTTATTTGGGTAGAAAATTAAAAACCTTACATTTATTTGTCTTCTTATTAATGATGTGGCATATCCCTCATGATAGTTAAATTTTTGTCTATGTCACTCAATAATTTCTTAAAGTAGTTTCCCATATATACCTCATAACTATTTTTTTATAATTTTCTTTAAGTACCTTGTAAGATTTTTTGCTCTTGCAAATAGAAACTTAAAAGGCAAGATAATTTCTACTTGTATGTCTTTTGATTAGAAAATGTTATTAATGTTATATATTTATCAAAATTCTTGCAAATGTGGAGCATTTATTATTAATTCTGTGAGGTTTCAATAAGGAACTCTGATGAAGATGGCGGCATAAGTAAATGTGGTACTCAAATCCTCCCACAACCAGATCAAAATTCCAACTAAACTACAGAACAAGCATCATTCAGAGCTACCTGAAATCTAGCTGAATGAAAATCCTACAACTAGGGATTTAAAGAAAAAGCCACATCAAGACTGGTAGGAGGAGGAGAGACACAGAGCAAGCTGGTCACATTCCCACATTCAGCAGATAAAAATCAGGAAGGATATCTGTTCTGCAGAGGTCCCCGCTGAGAAGCAAGGGGTCCCATCCACATACTAAAACCTGCAGCCCAGGAATCCAGTGGCAAGAGGAGAAGTGCCCATTATTTCTGGCTATGAAGACCAGTGGAGATTGTGGCTGAATAAGATGGAGGCCTTCTGGAGTCCCAAGCAGTTCCTTTTAAAGGGACTGTGAGTAACCCTACTTGGACTCACTGGTTCTGAATTCCAGCACTGGGACAACAGCTTGAAAAGCACTAGGGACATACAGGAAGGAAATGAATTGCCTGGCATCAGAGTGAGAGGTGGCAGGCAGCTTTCTGCCAGAAGAAGTGCTGGCAGAGGACATTGTTCCTTTTCTGAGGCCCCTTCCAGAGAGCCTGCAGGCACCATATCTGGATCTCCATCAACCTGTCTCACACTGTCTGTCCTGCCCTGGGGATTCCCTTTTCCTAACCACACTCAACTTTAGGCCCCACCTCCCCCATGTCATTTCCAATAGCTTTTTCATTAATGTGTCCTCTCTTGCCTCATGCTTCAGACACTCCTAAAAAATCTCAAATAAGCAGCATCAGGCCTCTGCACACACTGTACCACTTTCTATGTGGCCCCAGGCCCAGCACTAGCAGTAGCTGGCCTTGGTTCACATGTGCCCTTTCTTGAGCACCTTCAAGCCCAGCACAAGTAACATCCATTTGCAGACTGTTCTGTAGCATGTGCAGGGTGGCCCAAGGAAGGGCAGAGACAGTCACTGATTTTAAAGTTCCTGGAAGACCTAGAGCCAGTGTACACGGTGAACAGCTTCAGATTACACTGGATTACAGCCCTGAACTCCATAAGGGACACAATCAACAGCAGACTTAGTGGGCACCAAAGCCTCACTGAAGCAAGTTCTGTTCTGTAGGTTCCACTCCTGCACAGCAGCTCCTCTGTTCTAGTGGCAGCTGGTCCTCAAAGGGGCAACCAACAGTAATCAAGGCTCAACTATAACTGAACAGGGGTGTACCTGGAGCACCTAGCTTGGGTTACTGTGGAGGCAGTGCCACTGCACCCTACATGACACCTACTATACAAGGCCATTCTACTAAGTTCAGCTCTACAGAAAACATAAAAACAAACCTAGAGAAGCAGCCAAAATGGAGAGACAAAGAAACAGGTCACAAGTAAAAGTACAGGAGAAATATCCAGAAAAAGAACTAAATAAATGGAGGCAAGCAGACTATCAGATACAGAATTCAAAGCAATGCTGTAGAAACTTAGTGAGTACAAGGAACTTAGTAAGAACTTCAACAGCATGAAAACACACACACACACATAGCAACACTAAAAAAACAAAACAAAAATTAAGCAGAAATTAATGACACGCCAACTGAAATGACAAATAATTTACAGGGAATCAACAGTAGAATAGATGAAACTGAGAATCAAGTCAGCAATATGGAATATGAAAAGGAAAAAACACCCAATCAGAATAGCAAAAGGAAAATAAATAAATAAATAAATAAATAAATAAATAAATAAATAAAAAATGGGGAGCATCTAGGACAACTTCAAGTGTACCAACATTCACATCATGGGTGTTCAGGAAGGACAAGAGAGACAGCAAGAAATTGAAAACCTATTTGAAAAAATAATGAAAGAAAAATTCACCAACATGATGAAAGAAATTGACATACAAATCCAGGAAGTACAGAGCATCCAAAACAAGATGAACCCAAAGAGACCACCAAGACACATCATAATTAAAATGACAAAGGTTAAAGATAAAAACAGAATCTTAAAAGCAGCAAGAGAAAAGCAATCCATTGCCTACAAAGGAGCTCCTATAAGACTGTCTAATGATTTCTCAATAGAAACCTTACAGGCTAGAGTGGATGGGCAAGAAATATTCAAAGTGCTGAAAATCAAAGACTGTAACTAAGATTACTCTATCCAGAAAAGCTATCATTTAGAATCGAAAGACATATAAAGTGCTTCTTACATAAGAAAAAGCTAAAGGAGTTCACCACCACCAAACCACTATTAAGCAAAATATTAAAGGGTCTTCTTTAAGAAGAAGAAGAAAAAAGATAAAAATATCTGAACAATAAAATGACAATAAATAGATATTTATCAAAAATTGAATCTAAAATAACAGAATAAATGACCAAGCAGAATAGAAACAACAGACTTATAGATATAGAGAAAATTTTGACAGTTTCTAGATGGGAGGGGGTTTAGGGGATGGGTGAAAAAGGTGAAATGATTAGGAAGTACAAACTGGTTGTTACAGAATAGTCATGGGGATGTAAAATACAGCACAGGGGATATAGTTAATAATATTATATTAAAAAAAAATTTTTTTTTAAATCCTCATCTGAGGATTTTTTATTCCATTGCTTTTAGAGAGAGTAGAAGAGGGAAGAGGAGAGGATAAGAGAGAAAGAGAAAAAGAAACATCAACATGAGATAGATCCATCGATTGGTTGATTCCCACATACTCCCTGACCAGGGCCAGAGATGAACCTGCAACCTAGGTACATGCCCTTGACCAGAATTGAGCTTGCGTTCGTTTGGTGCTCAGGCCAATGCTCTAACCACTGAGAAACACCAGCTAGGGCTCAATGATATTCTAATAACTATTCATGGTGTCAGATGGGAATTATATTTATTGGTATTATCATTTAGTAAGTCATGGAATGTCTGATAACTGGACTGTACACCTGAAACCAACATAATATTCTATGCCAACAGTAATGAAAAAATGATTTAAAAAAATTTTAAGTGAGATATTTCAATGAATCCAATCATGTATCCCAGGAATAATGGAAGGATGTATAAATATACTGGGAATTAAGGGCAGAGTAAATGATTTCTTGTGCTCCAGACATTTTAATTTTAATTTTATTTTCTTGGAAGTCTAATGCAACATTTAATACAGTTATTTTTTACATTTTACTTAAAGACTGGAGGCTCAGTGCATGAATTCGTGCATGGGTGGGGTCCCTAGGCTTGTCCAGTGATCAGGGTCCATATGGGCCCTCTAGCCCAGATCAGATCAGGGTTGGACTGATTGGTGCCTGCCAGCCAGGAGGAGGAACAGCGGGAGAGACCAAGAGAGGGTCTATGGCAGGTTGTCTGGACAGCTAGGGGGAGGAACCAGCTGGGGGGAGGGACAGCAGGAGGTTGGCAAGCCTCCATAGATGTGGATCAGGGCCAGCTGGCCAGTGGAGGGACCAGCATGGGGGAAGGACTAGGCAGGGGGGAGGAAGTGTGGGAGGTTGGCTGGCCACTAGGAAAAATGGGGGGCGGTTGGCTGGCCACAGGAGGTTGGCTGTGGTAGCACACTGACCACTAGGGGCCTGTTGCTGCATTGAGCATCTGCCCCCTGGTGGTCAGAGTGCATCATAGCTACTGGTTGACCGGTCTTCTGGTTGTTTGGTCGTAATGGTTGCTGATGTTTTTATATATATAGACTAGAGGCCCAGCATGCGAAATTGCATGGTATCCCATTGCCTCGCCCATCCATGTGCGGCCTGCCTACCCGCCGCCCCACCACCTTCGCTGAGCCACCCACCCAACCGCCACTGCTCAGAGCATTTGAACTCTCTTAAGAGTGGTTGGGAGGGAGTTTCCGATCCCACTCCTTTTCCTCTAATGGTTTTCCTGTCCCTTCCCCCTTCCCCCTTCCCTTATGCTGGTCAGGAGAGCCTCTGATTGCTCCCACCTCAAGGGCTAATCAGGGGAAAGAGCCTTTGACCTTGGCTATAAAAGCACCTGTCTAATCACTGAGCTTAGGCCACCTGGAGTCCAGAGGCATAAGTTACTGCAAATAAACATTAATGGAGGGGGTTTGTGTGTGTAAAAGTTTAGGTCTGATATTGAGAGGAAAAAACTATTCCTTTAAAATAATGACAACACCTATTTCAAATATTGTAATGAAAGTATGAAAATAACATATCTCACATAAAAAGGCTGCAAAAATGTTATTTTACTTTGAAGACAGTAATAACTGAAAATAACAGGTTTCTTTCAGGCCACATCCTAAAAAGGTCACTGCTTTTTTTATGTCTTAAGCTTATACAAAGGTCTTAAAAGACCCCTGACCCTGCCTTCTGAAGATTTTAGGTTAACACTTTTGTCTTAAAAGCTGTGAGGTGCCTAATTTTTTAAAACAACCGGCCACACCCCCTTCCTCAACCATATTGTCACATCATCCAAGTTATACTTTATAAACAGCCTTGATGTGATACACACATGCAAAAAGAGGGTATACTACTTTGCCTTAGAAGTATATATTTAGTAATCACTTAGTTACTTTATTTTATTTTTGTGAAATGAGAAGTGATCAACCAAACTTTTCAAAAACACCCACCAGATGATCAATATCACCATATGTTTGATTCACAGTACATTTGGGCATAAACACTTCAATTACAGCTTTGTGTTTAGTATCGAAAACCTTTTCTTGTGTGTGTGTTTTTGCTACAGATCCCTTGCTCTGGATTACATTTTGAAAACTGCCTATTACAGATAAAGCACCTTTCCAGGTACGCTTCTAAGAAACAGGTATTTATGCACACAAAGGTGTGTGCACACCTTTTCATGCACAAATGTTCATATGATGCCTGCGCTGCACTCCCAGCACATGCCCCCTGCGTGTGTGCAGCCGCACACCTGGGTCCCAGCATAAACAGGCTGCCCCCAAACACATGGGAGCCCTGCCAGTCTTCCCAGCAGAATTAAACAGAGTCACTACAATGACTGTGGTGCGAATCTCTCCACCCACATGGGGCCTTGGACCTGGGGCCACATGGCCCACACCCATCTGAACCGCTCTGCCTGAGGCTCAGCCTGGGGCTCCTTTTGGGGAGGGAGTGGGGGCGGGGCAGCCAGTGCCAGGAGGCGCCTCGGAGTGCCAGTGGGTCTTTCTTTATTTTTAAAAGATTTGCGCAGCCCACACCCAGTCCCCAGTGCCACCTCTGTCTGGGCAAAGGGCTGCCAATGGTTTGCAGGCTGGCCACACCCCCGATTGTGGTGGTGGTCCCCACTGGGGCACTCCCCTGCTGGCCTGGTTGCCCCTACTGCCTCTGCTCGGCCCCCACCACCATGGATTTTTCCAGAAGGATGTCCAGAAGCTGTCTGATCTAATGAACATATTACCCTTTTATTAGTATAGATAAGTAATTGTCATATTATTCTCTACTTTTCTATATGTATTTAAAATACTCCAGAATATTTTAAGCAAATAAAAAATGGTCAAGTTGCAGATAAATGATAGTTTTGAATTACAACCTGGTAGGCTTGAAAGCAACATCTGCTTTCTGTAAAAGGGCATAAGTTGCAGTTGGCAACAAACTTGTTGTTAGGATTGCTTGGTTAATATTCTTTTGTTGTAAAGGCGTGGTTTGGGCAAAGGAGAAAAGGAAACCAGCCCTATGAAAGGGAATGTCTGATTGGCTGTTGCCACAGCAGAGAGGGGCAGGTGCAGCAAAGGTTCAGGCTGTCCCACAGGCAGGGATGTCTGTGTGTATGGGACACCAAGGGACACCTGTCACACCTGAAACAATTTGCTAACACTCACAATTGTGGAACTCAGGAAGAATCACTGTTTTTAAAACTACCATTTCCCTGACATATAAAATATACATACATATCAATATACGTGCACTCTTCTGAGCTTCCCCTGGCCTCCATTTAATATTTGGCTACGGCCTTCTTTTCATTCGTCTTCTCATGTCAACGAATTGGATGTACAGACCTAATTTTTAATGGCTATGGTGTTATGCCTGACTGTTTGACATTACATGGTTTACCTCACTAACCCTTTATTGTGGGGCAGATTGTTTCCGGTTTCCCCTGGCATCAACAACTACAGAGAACATAATTGCTTATTTGACTGTTTACTTAGGACACATTCACAGAAATGGAACTCCTGGCCCAAAGCTAATTCACTTAAATTTTGATCCAAATGTCTAAATGGACTTTCTAGAAAGTGCTTATTCCATTGGTTTTAAATCAGATTACACCCCCACAAATGGGTTAAGAGAAAACTATTCAACACACCTTGGGCAAATTGCAAACTCTTGCTGAACTTGAGCTGCCTCAGGTCCTGAACCTGGAGGATCCAGGCTGGAAGGTGAAGTCCAGGGAAGCGTGGGTGCCGTGATCGAGGGCCCTGTGTGGGTGCGAGCGTGTGAGTGTGTGTCCCTCAGGTCCATGCTCATGCACACACCAACATGCCCTCACTCCTGCTCTGTACCCTTG
>NW_005871409.1:417254-418709 GCF_000147115.1 Myotis lucifugus | reverse complement strand
GAGGGGATGCCTGGGTTTGCAGACCGGCGCGTCCCCGATTGTAGCAGGGACCCCCTCTGGATCACTGGGCTGGCCTTGGAAAGGGTCCGCTGTTGGGTTTGCAGGCTGAACACGCCCCTGATCATGGCGGGGGGGGTCCCCTCATGGTGACCGGTTGTTTGGTCATTTCAGTTGTGATGCCTCTTGGCCTTTTATTATTATGACAATAAGGATATATATATTTTTTCCCAAAATATGTATACACATACTTTGAATAATTATAAAGGCAATTTTTATTAAAATACATTTCATTTTTAAAATTCAGCTATCAGGTGTTAATATATATTTTGAGGGGACACCCTGTATTTTCTCATATTGTTTTTTCTCTATTCTTATTTTACTATTAAGCTTTTATTAGGTACATGCTGTTAATTCAGGAATTGCTTTTCTTCCCATTTATTTAAGATTTCATTTTAAATCACTAATGAATTATGAATATTATGAAATGCTTTCCTAAACATCTTAAAATATAGTTTTTTCTTTAATCTCTTAATTTGAGTAATGCACGCATAAATATTTCTGTTATTCAACTATAACTATATTCCCAGAGAAAATACTAACTGGCTAAAAATTATTATTATTATGAAAATGTGGCTGGATTTGTTTTGCTAACACCTTATTTAGAGTGTTTACATCAATGTTCCTGAGAATCAACCTATGCTTTTCTAACTTCTCTGGTTTTCTATCAGTTTTGTACTAGCCCCATAAAAGAATTTAAAGAGGTTACTTCTATTTTTATTATATGGAAGTATTTACATAAAGTTAAGCTCAGCACTTTCTTAGAGGTTTTGTAAGATATTATCTATCTATTTATTTATTTACTTACTTATTTATGTCTGTTAACTTCTTTGCAAGTAGATATAACAAAAAATAATCTGTTTAATGTTTATTGATACATTTGGCTTTTTATTTCTTCTTGGATTAATTTTGTTAATTTATCTTTTCTAGAATTTTAACTATATTATGTATGGCAGACAATTTTATAATTTTACTGTATTTATGTTTATTTGTACTTATGGTTCATTTTTATCATCTATATTGTGTTTCTACTAATTCTTATTTTTCATACTCAATCTTACTGAATGTCTGCTATTAGTATTTTTTAAAGACCAGCTTTTGCTTTTCTTGATCTGCTCAATTTTTTTGTTTCATGACATCTCATTGATTTTTGTGTTTTAATATCTATTTTCATTCTATTTCCTTATTGGTTCAGTATTTTCTGAATTCTCAAGATTAATGCATAGTTCACTTTTTTTCCTTCTTGTTTTTATATGTTTACATTTGTATGTAGCTAGTATATGCATATGAAATATTAATATATATGTGCATGTGTGTGTGTTGTTTCCAACTGTGTGGAGATGTGTGAAAATCTTTATGTTATTTGATTTTTAATATTATCACACAGTAGAAGATGAT
>NW_005871409.1:401067-417154 GCF_000147115.1 Myotis lucifugus | reverse complement strand
TTTGTGATGTGTCTCATGTTTCTACACAGACATCCAAGGCCAGAAATATAAACATTATGAATCTTCGTAGGGTAAGTTAAACATTACAATACAAAATTCAGTTAAACCTTACAATTCTGAACTCTTATAGCTTCTGTTTTTCATGGCTTTGCAGAGACAACACAGAACAGTGGTCAATAACTTGGATTCTAGAGAAAGTCAAATTGAGTTCAAATCATGGTGTATCCACCTACTAACTGAGTGACTTTTGGAAAGTCATTTAAACTCTATATACTTTTGCTTTATTATAGGTAGAACAGAGATATTGATAGTAATTACTTTATAGGGTTGCTGTGATGGTTCAATTGATTTCTTATATATAAAATTCTTTATAGTAATCACATTTATTAAAATAATATTAATATAGAGTTCATATTATTTTAATATTAAATATTGATATTAATAATTGTGTTAATAAATTAAACAGTTATGATTATATTTGAAACTGAGAACATTTATTTTAATTTAGTTTAGCTAAGTACTCAAATATTCCATTAACATTCTATGTGTATATAACAGAAGTAGTACATATCCTCACTTAGTAGCTCTGATAGTCATGGTGCCAAAATTTCTCTACTAATATTCACCTTTCCAGACATTTTAATATTCTCTCTCCCATTGCTGACACTCCCCATTCTCTTTCTGTTTTTTATCTGAAGATATTTGTGTTCATATACAAATACAGTAAGGTCATCCCATCTTGAATGAAATGCCAAATTATTGTAGACAATATCCAAGAGCTTCTTAGAGAATAAAATTTCCTGAAGTTTGGAAATATGAAAACATCTGGAAAGAAAACTTCAAGAAAGTGAATAAACTGATAGAAAGATATATGGGAATAATATGTTAAAAGAATAGTTTACTGATGAAAAATATTATCTGAATCTATGATGTTGGTTAAATAATAAATTAGAAAACTTCTCTGGACCATACCTGGCTCTACTGTGGGTTTGATGAGTATACAACTGAGGAGCTGACCAATTTACAGTCCTTGGCTTCCATCTAGGCACCATCCTCTTTCACCCCACTACTGAGGGAAAGTCATGGCCTGCTGTCTTCACTCAGTGAAATGCGGGTATTCTATGAATCCTAAGCTAGAAAACCCAGTTAGCTTACTCCACTTCATTTCCATTCACCCACCACTTTAATTGAAATTCTAGTCTCTAATTCTAGTAAAGGACCCAAAGACACAGTTTATGTGTTTTGATTTTTATTTAAGTACAAAAGGTTAAATATGTGTGCAATACTGGTAAAGGTGCTTCTAGAAGTTGGTAAAGAAGGGCAGGACTGCCTGTAATTCCCTGAAGAAGGAAAAAACAAAAACAAAACAAAAAATACAGAAGGTTAGGACAGTAATTCCCAGAAGCCTTCAATCCACTCTTACCATCTTTCCTCTTTCATCCTCTTCCATGTGCTTTTGCCACTTCCTTTGACTTCTGTGACCGTTACAGTATATTCACCAAAAGCACACAGAGTAGTCTTTGTAAAATTGAGGTAGTTCTCATTTCTCTGTTCACAAGCACTCAAAGGGTTTCCTATCTCACTCAGGATTAAAACTTTAGAACGTTTACTATGTGATCACCAAAGCCCATGTGACCAGACTCTTTACCATTTTCTGAATTTGTCTCTGCCATTTCCCCCAGCCCACTGCCTTTTGGCAGTTCTTTAAAGATGTTAAGCACATTTCTGCCTCAGGACATTTGTGCTTGCTGGTCCCAGGGGTGCTGGAACATTGTTCTGCAGAGAATCACAAGGTTCACTACCCGACTCTGCCCACTCTCTGTTCTGACTTATTTTATCACTTCAAAGGAGCCTTTCTTAAATAATCTATCTATTATAGTACAACACCAATCTCTTTCATCTTTTTAACCTCCTTTATTTTTCTTCTCAGCTCTTATCACTCTGACATATATTTACTTGTCTGTGTATTTATAGTCTGTCTCCACTGACTAGACTATGAGCTTTCTGAAGCAAAAGCTTTCCGTTTATTTTGTTTACTGGTATATTCCAACATTCTAGAACAGAACATGGAAAATAGTAAGTGCTTGATAAATATTAGTCAAATAGCTCAACCCCTAATTTGGTTATCTTATACTAATTAGGCAATGAGAGCTACTCTAATGAACTATCTATGCAATTATCCACCAGGGAATCACAAACCAGGAGTACAAGATGGTGGGTAAAGATTTAAAGTAGTGAGATAAACTTGACTATGAAATATAATTTAAATTATGCTGTTTAAAGAAAGATTAACAATACACTTACAATACAATGTGATATTAAGCTGTTATGAGTGAGTAAAGTAATAGCTGGATCTAAATTCATTGGACCCATTCTAAAATATATTTACCAAAAACAATAAATGTATGTTAACATCGGTGCTTGAAAGGGTTTCAGAGCAGTACTTAAGGATATGAGTGCAGACTCTGCAATCTACATTTAGAGAACAGTCAGAGAGCCAGAATGTGCATCAACACAAGAATTACAGTCCAGGGTATATTTTATGCTGTCTTGGTAACAGGAGCTCAAGGTCAGTAATGTGATATCTGCACTTAAAGGACCAATATCCTGCTTCCTTCACAGTCATCTCCTCTGTTTTCTGTTTTGTTTTGTTTTTGTTGTTGTGTGTTTTTTTGCTTTTCAAGACCTGAGGCAACGTTTGTGTTTGTGTGTGTGTGTGTGTCTGTGTGTGTGTGTGTGTGTGTGTGTGTGTGTACTGAGAGAGAGGGAGAGAGAGATAGTAATAATGGAAGCATGAGTACATTTCTGCTTCATTGATGACTACCCTGTGTCCTTGATTGTTTATTACTTCCTGTCTCAGTTTGGCTTATCTCCTTGATTGGTTAACTGATTAATTGATTATCAAGATGAGGAGGATCCAGATTCATATAAGTAGAGAAAAAAATAACATCTAGTCACTAAACTACATACATAGGCAACATTAATTTGACTACCCAAGCAATTGGCTGTCATTAGCCCATGAACCTCATCACCAATATCACTTTCCCATTTGTTATACCTGTCAACAGCTTTGATTTTCAATTGCCAGGAAAGAGGTAGAAATATCTTGACATGGATAGTCGTTCAATGGTGGGCATCTGGACTCTAACTTCTGGCTTTTCGAATGATAGTTGTACCTGAAAAAAAGAGGTTCTAGAATAAACTAACTCTTATCCACTCTCAGAAAACATTTTGCACCATGAGCCAAAAAATACTGGGAATGACGGGACCAAACCAATGAATATTCTAACTCCCTGTCACTGTTACCCTACTGTTTAGAAGTAACGCCACATGTCAGAATATACTCTTTATCTCAAAATAAACACTTCAAGCCTAACCCAAGGCCTTTCAAAGTTCACTCTTCTATTTTGAGTTTCAGATCTGCAGATCTTAACTGATCTCCTAGAGTCAATTCATGAGAACTGGCTCTCAAAAATGCTCTACCTTCAACCTCCAAGGTTAATCCTGAATTCAATAAGACACAAACTCAAATATTGTTCCTAAAACTTGAACACAACAACTTTCACATTCTGACCAACAAGCTGACCTCTGAAGTTTTTTGTCATGGACTGATAAATAAGATTCTATTGACACCATTGCAATTAGGTAGTTATTAATAATAGAACAGGAGCAAGGGGAAAGGCAAGACACTTCAGGCTTGTGATTTGGGCAGCTTCATCAGGAAGCTGCAATTCACTGGCCCATCCCTGCAGACCACAGGGGAAGGGACTCAATCAATGGGAGATGAGTGCATGCACAAGGAGTTGGGGTTACAAGGGAAAGCGCCTGTCAGTCAAGCCTGGGGAACAATGGATTTGGCTAGACTAGGCAGGGCCATTGCAAGCCTGCACCAATTTGGCAATGCATAAACCAGCAGATAAGAAGCTCACTCTCTTCTGTGGCTTTCTTGGCTCTCATGCTCCTCTGGCTTTGTTCCTGCCCCTGTTGTCTCCATAGCTGCATGGCCCACAGCCACATGGACCTCACACGCAATGGACTCTAACTGGAAACACAAATTCAGCCAGCTTGATGCTCCATTTGAGACATGGAACGGAAACTCTGCACACTGGCTTTGATTTCAGATCTGCTGAAAACAAACTGGCACTTTTTTCTTGGCAGGACAAAGAGAAATGGGACCTTGGGAACTTGGGGGTATAATTGCACAGAAATGAAGCTTTTTATAATATATCACCTGCCCATGTGAGCCTCAGAAACTTCTCAGGATATTGCAACACACCCACTCCCACCAGCAAGTGGTGGGAATGAGGACCTCTCCCCACTGATCACACTATTTCTAGACTTCTCCTAGCAATGCTCTAAAGTGCAATGTCTAATTCCTATTCATCTAACAGGACTTAATTTCCAAAGTTCCCATTCACGGAGACCTCAATGCATGTTACAATGCAATCCTCTCCTGCTTACTAAAGCTGTGTTCTTCTTTGCCCACGGAGTGCTACTGTTCTCCACAGTTTTCTATTTAAAAACAACCAAATAGCCCTAGTTGGTTTGGCTCAGTGGATAGAGCATTGGCTCCAAGTGGACTAAAGGATCCTGGATTCAATTTCACTCAAGGCTGATCCCCAGTGGGGGGCATGCAGGAAGCAAGCCAATCAATGATTCTCTCTCATCATTGATGTTTCTCTCTCTCTCTCCCCTCTCCTTTTCTCTTTCAAATCAATAAAATATATTTTAAAAAATAATAACAAATAAAAATGCCCCATATTCTTAATAAAGTAAAGGGAGAAAGGTATTGATATTCATGCATTGATTTATTGAATGAATATTAATTCCCATGTGCCAGCATGTTGAGGTGTTGAGCACATTTCTACCTTCATGAAGCTTGCATTCAATTGAGTAAGTACAGGTAAAAACAAACAGAATATATGCCGAATGAGTGGTGGTCACAACCCTGGATGAAAACATATTAGGAGGGAGGGGAGAATGAGGAATTTCTTGAGGTGGGAAAGGAATTTGGTCTTCTTTTCTGGACCACTCTATTCAAAGAATACCTTCTCCCTTTTTTTCTTTCAAGTGCCCTAGATCTTTTGTGTCATGAAGCCTATTGCAATCTGTAATGACATATGTGTTTGCTGGCCTACTTGTTTCGTATCCATCTCTCTCACAAAAAGGTCCTGAGTAGCCTTACAACACAATATCTCATTTACACCGGTGTCACAGGATAGCAATAATTACCAAGTAAGATAACACCCAATAGATATTTATTCAATAAAGCCATACAAATCAACTCAAAATACTTTCTACTCTTTGACTTAATATAAATGTATACCCTATAACAAATAAGCTTACAGGTTATATTATTTTGTTCTATTTTGATCTTGTGCAATTTTGTGTTGACATCATCTCCTTTAAATCAGATGTCAACCCCTGGATAATGGAAACCAGGCACTGCTCTACATTTGTTTGCCTGATGAAGCCTGTAATGGTCATTTGAAATAAGAATAATGGTGAAGTCTTCCAGCACATGCTCACACACACACACACACACACACACACACACACACACAGGATTAGAAAAGGAAGAAGAAAAAGCTTACCTTCCGAAATACTTCCTCGAGGTGACAGCACCAAGAATACTTCTGGAAGCATCCAATTAGTTGTGTGATGAAGAGAGAACCTTTAGTAGTGTCTCTCCAGGATACATTATCTGTAAAGATAAGGAGTGTCAAGCCTTGAGCTGTTCCCTTGAATGTTTTCTTTTCTCACACGTGTTTTTTTTTTTAAGTAGTTTTTGAGTTTTTTAAGCGTAGCTTTGGAATTATCTTGACGTGTTTAGGGGAAACACTTATATCTCTACATTATCTAATTTTCCAAAAAGAGGAGGAAAAAATTTAAAAAAAAACCTGGCAGAGATTTAACTAAGGGAATAACTCACTAGAATTTCATAATGATTGCATTATATTCTTGGAACTGACTCTTAACTATGTGCTTCATGTTCACTCACTTGGTTTTGAAACATGGCCTGAGAGATAACTGAAATTACCCCATTTTACAGAGGAAAGAATGGACACTCAGAGGATTAAAAAATGTCCCCATGCTTATACAGTACACAACACAAAATGGCTCCCTGGCTTCCAGGAGGCTTACAGAGTGTATAGCATACTGTCTTTCACAATATTATAAGCGAAGTGGGTGAACAAATCCAAAGGAGATTGTGGTCATGGTTTCAATGGTGTATATTATATCCAAACTCACTATGTTACATACATTAAGTATACACAGCATTTTGTAAGTCAATCAAACCTCCATGAGCCCTGACTGGTGTTACTCAGTTATGACATGGTCTGCACACTGGAGGGTCTCTGGTTCCATTCCTGGTCAAGGGCACATACATGGGTTTCAGGTCAGATCCCTGTCCCCTGGTCAGGGGGCATGTGGGAGGAAACCAATTGATGTGTCTCTGTCACATGAATGCTTCTCTCTCTCTCCTTTTTCTTCCCTTCCCCCCCTCCTTTCCACTGTCTCTAAAATTAATGGAAAAGTCCGGAGCACCGGCTCAGCCGTGGAGACTGTGCCATCTTGAATGGCTGTTATTGGAAGCCTATACATCCAAAGACCCGGCACTCAGAGAGCGGTTGCTAACCCGAAAACTCTGGATCTGGGACAGTGCAGCTGCATGGATCCCTGCTTCTTCTCACGGAAAGTAGAGAGAGAACTACATAACCAAACACCTGGAGAAGAGAGATCATGGGGAGACCAAGAACCAACCCGCATATGAAAGAAAAACAGGCACCACCAGAAAAGGAAGTAAACGAAATGGAGGTAACGGAGGCAAGCAACCTGTCAGAGAAAGGATTCAGAGAAATGGTCATAAGGTGGATGAAAAGAATGGAAGACAAATTCAACAATATGTGTAAGAACCAAGAGGAAATGAAGAAAACCAAGAAGAAATGAAAAATGACATCACTGCTATAAAGAACACAATAGAAAGCATCAACAGTAAACTAGAAGAAGCAGAGGACCGCATCAGTGAGCTAGAAAACAAGGTAGGAAAAAATACCCAAGCAGAGCAGCTTCTAGAAAAAAAAAATTAAAAAGCAGGAGGAGAGCCTAAGAGAACTCTTGGACAACACGAAATGAAAAGACATCCGCATAATAGGGGTGCCAGAAGGAGAGGAAGCTGAGCAAGGAATAGAAAACCTATTTGAAAACATAATGACAGAAAACTTCCCTGATATAGGGAAGAAAAAACTCACACAAATCCAAGAAGCTCACAGAGTCCCAAACAAAATGAACCCCAAAAGACCAACGCCAAGGCACATTATAATTAAATTGGCAAACACCAACGACAAAACAAGAATCTTAAAAGCAGCCAGAGAGAGACAGAAAGTCACCTACAAAGGAGCCCCCATCAGACTAGCGACTGATTTCTCAATAGAAACACATCAGGCAAGAAGGGAATGGAATGAAATATATAAAGTCATGCAAAGGAAGGGTCTGAATCCAAGAATACTGTACCCAGCAAGTCTATCAATCAAAATTGAGGGTGAAATCAGGTGCTTCACAGACAAAAAAGGACTTCGGGAGTTTATTACCACCAAACCAGCAATGCAAGAAATGCTAAAGGGTCTGCTCTAAAAAGAAAAAAATAGGAAACAAAGAAGGAACACAGGGGTAAAGAATAAAAATGGCGACTAACAAGTGTCTATCAATAATAACTTTAAATGTAAATGGATTAAATGCCCCAATCAAAAGACATAGGGTAACTGAGTGGATAAGAAAACATGACCCATATATCTGCTGTCTACAGGAAACCCACCTCAGAAAAAAAGACACACACAGACTGATGGTGAAGGGATGGAAAAAGGTTTTTCAGGCGAATGGAAATGAAAAAAAAGCCGGGGTAGTAATACTTATATCTGACAAATTAGATTCTCAAATTGAAGGACATAAAAAGAGATAAAGAAGGCCATTTCATAATACTAAACGGAGCAATCCAACAAGAAGAAATAAATCTGGTAAAAATATACGCACCCAATATAGGAGCACCCAAATACATAAGAAATCTTCTGGAGGAGATCAAGGGAGAGATTGACAGCAATACAATCATAGTAGGGGACTTTAACACCCCATTATTACCATTGGACAAATCCTCTAAACAAAAAATCAGCTAAGAAGCATCAATCCTAAATGACTCACTAGATCAGATGGAATTAATTGACCTCTTCAGAACATTTCACCCCAAAGCCACAGAATATATATTCTTCTCAAGTGCACATGGGTCATTTTCAAAGATAGACCATATATTGGGTCACAGAAAAAGTCTCTTCAAATTCAAGAAAATTGAAATCATATCAAGCATCTTCTCAGATCACAATGGCATAAACCTGGAAATCAACTACAATAAAAAGAATCCAAAAAAATCAAACACATGGAGACTAAATAGCATGCTATTAAACAATGACTGGGTTACCAAAGAGATCAAAGAAGAAATAAAAAACATCATGGTAACAAACGACAATGAAAACACAACAATCCAAAACCTATGGGACACAGTGAAAGCAGTCTTGAGAGGGAAGATCATAGCTCTACAAGCCTACTGCAAGAAACAAGAAACAATGAGAATAAATTACCTAACCCTACAACTCAAAGAGTTAGAAAGAGAGCAACAAGAAAAGCCCAGTATAAGCATAAGGAAGGAAATAATAAAGATCAGAGCAGAGATAAACGACATAGACACCAAAAAAAAAAAAACAATACAAAAGATCAACAAAACCAAGAGCTGGTTCTTTGAAAGGATAAACAAGATTGATGAACCTCTAGCCAGGCTCACCAAGAAACAAAAAGAGAGGACCCAAATAAACAAAATCAGAAATGAAAGAGGAGAAATAACAACATACCCCACAGAAATACAAAGGATTGTTAGAAAATACTATGAACAACTCTACTCCAACAAACTAGACAACCTGGAGGAAATGGACATATTCCTAGAAAAATACAACCTTCCAAAACTTAATCAGGAAGAATCTAAAAATCTCAATAGGCCAATAACTATGGAGGAAAATGAAGCAGTCATCAAAAAGCTCCCAGCAAACAAAAGCCCAGGGCCAGACGGCTTCACAGGGGAGTTTTACCAAACATTCAAGGAAGAACTAAAACTTATTCTCCTCAGACTATTCCAAAAAATTCAAGAGGAAGGAACACTTTCAAGCTTGTTCTATGAAGCCAGCATTACCGTAATACCAAAACAAAATGAAAGAGAATTACAGGCCAATATCGTTCATGAACATAGATGCCAAAATCCTCAACAAAATCCGAGCAATTTGGAATCAGTATTACATTAGAAAGATCATACACCATGACCAAGTTGGATTTATCCCAGGGATGCAAGGATGGTACAATATCCGCAAATCAATAAACGTAATACATCACATAAAAAATTGAGAGAAATAAACCACATAGTCATATCAATTGATGCAGAAAAAGCATTTGACAAAATCCAACACCCTTTCTTGATAAAATTAATGGAAAAAATATGTTCACTCCTTGGGTGAGGAAAAAAAAATACGTCCATGAAGTGGTAACAAATAGAAAAGACTTAAAACAAAAATTTGCAAAGTAGAAACATTCAAATGTTAGAGCTCTTAAGATGACTACCTAGAGGTCAAGAACTAAACACTGATCCCTATTATTAGGATTGCTAAGCCCCAGTGTATAATTTTCTACCTCTTTTAAAGGATCTTTTCCATCTGCAGAGCCATGCATGGCTCCCTCTAAATAGCATCAAATGAGAACCATGGAGAAAAGGAGTTGGTGTTGATAATTTAAGAAGGGCAGGCAGTCTCAGGATCCATTAAAACTCTATTCAAAATGTTAAACAGATTTGATAGAAAATGGAATCAAATTTGTTTTTTTAAAACGATGTATGGGGAATGGTGTTCCTTGTTTTAGGTTGTTTTAGTATGTGGTATACCTTTGACCATAAAGTGCAGTACTTAGAATAAAAGTACAGTTTCAAATAGTGGAAAATATAGAATCTCTGTTTCCATAGAATAGGTCAGATAAATGTAAATTGATTTGACAGCCCTCAAAATGTGCCTTACATCACTGCTGCAGGGAGCCTACCTCAATATTCCAGAATCATTTTGAGGTGGCCTTAGGCACACAACCCTTGTCTGTAACTGAAAGACCTACGTGGGGTTGAGGAGCAGAAAGCAATGAAGTCCTTCTCCACGTGTGCTTTGTAAACGGCATCGTCCTCCAGGTTCTCAGGTGACTGTGAAGTGCTGTCTGTCACGGCTGCTGGAGAGTCACTGACCCACAATTCCCCACGATTTTCTGTGGAGACATTAACATTGTGCAAACTGTGTGCCTCTATCAGTATGACTGTCACTATTGTCTACCTCATTCTCTTTAAATGTTTATTCTCACCAACTTCACACACACACAAACACACACTAAACCGTTGCCCCACACACATACCTTGGACTCTCTCTAGTGTCTTTGAACAACCTGCCAATTAATAGTGGCAGCATCTTACCAGCAAATAGTGATGGCATGTGCAAACTGGAAGAACCCCTTTCCTAAGAAGAGCAAAGGACTTAAAACCTTATCTGCATAACTTCAGAGCCTAGTTACCATTTTTCAGCTAGGCTATTTCAGCTTTTTCTTCCAAACAGTGCTCCAGAATGCTAAGAGGCTATTGGAAGTCAGAAAAAAGCAAAGGAAATGTTGACAGCAATCCCAAGTGCCCACATCTCCCTACTCAATTCCCTTTCAAAAATGCATGAGGTGAAAAGGGTGCTGCTACTATAGAACAGCCCCACTTTCCAATGACATTATTCTCAAGTCGGAGAATGGCAAAACACCTGTAACACATGTACAGATGTCATTAAAATGATCTTATTCCAAGGTTTAGATATTTGTGTTCAACTTTGATTTCGGGATTCTGAAGATCTCCTTCACCACTTACCTTTGATTAAATTGGATAGATATTTATTAGCTGAAAAGACAATCTCTCATGATACCAACTCCCCTTGGCATTTCCCAAGAATTCAATTCACTTTATTTGCACTGAATGGGGTCTAGGATTGTTTCCCCTAAAAGCAAAACATACATCACAATCCACTGCAAACACCTCATGCCCTTTGGAGTTTCCTTATCAGAACTCACCACCTCTGCAGGCCTGGACAATGATGACCTTCGGTTTGTCCTTGAGACTGGGGCAGTTGCGATTGTTGAATACCCGAAAGATGGTGTCATAAGGTAGCACGTCTGGGTTTTCCTTGCTGTGCTGTTTCCCACAGAGTCTATCCAGGAGGCCATGGGACATGAACACCAGGAATGTACTATCTGAGGTCCTGTGCTCTGGGCGGGCAGCAAATTCCACCAGTACTGACTCCATCTCCTGAAAAAGACCATGGAGTCTTACAGGACAAGCATTAACACCAATATGACCCCCTGGTTATGGTGAGCAGTATAAGAAACACCTGTAATGTTCCAGTCACTGTGCCTTCAGATAGTGGTTGCTCAGTGATAGGTTTCTTTTTCTTCTGACCATGGAGCTGGGGGTTCAAAGACCTGCTCCTGCTAACTTTATATGAGCTGTCCTCTGGATGTATTTAATATTTGTTTATTTTTACTTACATACTTTTTTTTCTTTCTAGCTCTGTCTTTAATCTGATTACCTAATAGGAACCTTGCATCATAACTGTATCCTACCACTTCCCTTCAACCACCCTTCCCACTGCGCTTAGAATGAAATCACACTTCTGACATATGAGTACTCCCTCCTGTCATCCTTCCTAGGCTCTCCTTACACTGGTATTTTGTATATTTCATGTGTCAGTTTCATATGTAGTTCAGACTTTTCATTGTAGTCATTCCTCTTGGAATGGATTCCATTCACATATTCCCAGACCTGTCTTGTTACTGGTCGTCATCTGTCAGGTCCTATACTGTCTCCTGTCAAGGCTTTTCCTGACCGTTCCATCAAAGCAATTACTCCCCACTCCCCAATTGGCTCTTATGTTCTCTTTTTCTTTTTTAAAATACTTTTAACTTTATTTTCACTCTTACAGAGAGTCACGAGACACATCAAATCTCTGAAATTTTCTGTTTTTCTTTTCATATGATTGCCCCCCCACCAGTAAACCTAAATCAGTTCAAACTTGGAACGTCCTGTCTCATTCACAAGCCTACCCCCAATGCCGAAAACAGGCCATGGGGCCAAGTCAGGACTCAGTATTTATATGGTGACTACATGCCTTTTAAACATTCATTACTTTAGAATTTTCTGGGAATGTTGGGTCTGAATCCCAATCACCTCACTTTGGAACCGAGAATTATGTGGGTATACATGCCAGTCACTTTCTGTCTAGTTTTATGGGATTGAGGATATTTGGAGTCCAAAGAGACAGAGATGTCATCTATCTAATAATTTCATTTTATAAACACACCTACTCACATGCAGGTGCACACACAGAGATATATGTGGCCTAAGGTGGTTAAAGCATTTGGCTATCATTATAAAGTTAGTTTGTTAGTAGCAGGGTGTGTGGAGTGGGTGAGGCGCCCTTACCTTGGCTGTGAGATTCTCTTCCACAATCACAGTGTAGCCGAGGCCCTTAAGCAACTCTGTCATCCCTGTGATGTCAAGTTCAGCCCCTTTCCTGGGCTGAAGGTGATCAAACTCTCTATTGCATATGATGAGAGCCAGGCGAGTGCGGTCTTTCCTCTCCTTTATTGGATAGATCTGCAGGAAATGGATATGCAGTGAGTTTGACTTACCTAAATCTCTTTTAAACCTTCATATACTAATCTCTGTTGCTTTGTTATAGGATCATGGATCTGCTCTCTCCCCTCTTCTGTACCAGAGACCCTGCCTTTTTCTTTGTAATGGATTGAACTGACAAAAGAAAGACATGAGAATTGAAAGTGATTTAGAACTTTCAGATTATATAAAAATAAAAATAGACTGAAAAATAAAATAATGTAACTTATTTTCTAAGAGCCCAGAAGTGGACCTAGAACATATTTGGGACACTTACTCAAGAATCTTGAAGAGTCTAGAACAATTCCTACCATAATTTTCTCCTCTCTCCTCTCCACCTAGACAAATCATTCTCAGTGCTCAAGGTTCAGATCAAATTTCATAAAAACCGGGAGACATTTTCTATTGGCTCCAGCTAAAAATAAATACATCAACAATGCTTTGCCTTTGGTAAGATCATTATTTCAATATTATTTTTAACACATCGAGATAAAATGGGTTTCAGACTTTAATTGTATTTTAAGTCATGTTTTATCTCTGGCCATTTCAACTAGTATGAAAATAATTACTAAATATTTTGATCTACAGCTACAGCTTAATTGTAATGTCTCAAATAGAACAAATAAATGAAGAGAGAGATCTGTATTTTATCATGAGCTTGAAAGAAAATTGGAATCTGTGTGAGGCAAATGAGTTCCTCCTTGATCAAAGCATCTATGAAAATGATTACCACTGTCCCCACCCCACCACTCTGCAATTAGTGTGTTAGGGAATCAAGTACTTAGTAAAAGCAATAGTTTCTCTCTCATTCTCTATTTTATGGATAGAACACAGTACCTCTCCAGCCCTTTTTTCACACACTTTCTGGAACTCTTCAGGAGGACAAAGCTTGAGGGTATCCGTCGTTTCTGCTGACTCAGGTGGCTCAGTCACTTTTGGAGGAACTGCAGGAACTATCACATGACATCACATGATGTAATTTTAATATCTGCATCTGTTACCCATGATCACCTAAGACATACTGACAGAGACGGTAAGTCATGAAAAGTTCTTTAAACACTTTTAGATGTAGGAATTTTCCATCTATCTAACCACTAAAATGAAGAAGTGTATTGTGATTGGAAAGAAGGGGGAAATTCTTGGTAGCAGATCCACCCAAAAATGTGATACTAGGTTATGATTATTAAAAGGAAAACACCTTCCTTGGTGACTTGGGTCAAAATTAGGCTTTTTATATTCAGCTAAAACAGCTTGAGTCTTGCTATTCTTTACTCTAAAGCACTCACTGATCTAGGTGGATTGTTTCTTGTCACTGAGCAAGAATATATTGAATAAATATTTAATAGAGTGCTACTCATTAGAAACATAATTAAGTCACATGTGCAATTAAATTTTTTCTAATGTTCACATTAAAAAGGAAAAACAAACAGATGAAATTAATTTTAATAATATTTTATTTGACATACTATATTCAAACTATTATCACTTTAACATGTGTTACTAGCCACATTTCAAGCACTTTATAGTCACAATGTGGCTGGTAGCTATCATATTGGACTAGAGGCCCGGTGCACAAATTTGTGCATGGGTGGCATCAGGCCTGCCTGCCATTATCAAAGCCAATTAGGCTGGCCAGCCAGGGGAAGATGGGCCGTGTGTGTTTGGTGGGCTGGCCCCGACTCCTCCTTGTGGAACTCTGAGTTGAACAATTTGCATATTAGCCTTTTATTATATAGGATGGTATAACATCCCAATTCTGCTCCTAATTTATATAGAACACAGACACAGACACACACTAAGCACCTAAAAGAATCCTCAATCCTGTACCATACAAGCATTATTTTTTTCAGGGACCTCAGCCTGAATTCTCAACTTGGCCAGAGGAGATGGGCTTCTAGGATTCCTTGAAAAGCTGTGGAGTCAGCTATGTCCAGGAGAAATGCTACTAGCCACCAGAGTACTGATTCCAGGGACAGGGGGACAACATTTTGCTTGGAGATTCTAACATACACTGGATGTCCTTGCCTCCAAAGTTCTGATTAACCAGCACTACATTTTCAACCCATGTTTTAAAATGTGAGGGAATAACTCCTCCCTTTTGAAGAAGTTTGTTTCTGACTCATCCTGACCCAGTCCTGACAGAAACTTAACTGTATCCGTCACAGCTTGGCATCACTTGACAAATTTTGCAAGAGACTGGGAAAGTCCAGCACCCCTCCTTTCAGAGGAAGGAGTAAGAATTCATAAACAATAGAAGAGAGATTTGCCAAGATCTAATTAACAAGGTTTTTGTCCAAAAAGTTACCTTGATGGTTAGTTACATGAACCAATCAAGGCACTCCCTGATTTTCTTTTATTTAAAGAAAAAGAAATATCCTGTATAAATGTTTAGTTTTATTTTTTATATTTTTTCTATTTTACTCATTTATTTCCATTAGTTTTTTCATAATCTTTTATAAACGTCTTTTTAAAATATGTGCTAAACACCGAGCTCTGGAGATGCAGCAAATTGTTATTCTCTAAGGAAACCAAGCTTTCTAAATATTATAGATTAAACAGAGACAGGCTCTCCCTTCTCATTCCAGAAGATTCTGGCAATGTAAAGACTCCCAGGGTCTTGGGATATTCCCTCATTAGAGGGGATATTTCTCAGCAAAAACCTCCTCTGTTTCCAGGTTATTTGCAAGTTTGCTGAGCACTCTAACTTAAGAAACATCATCTCCTAATGACCATTGTGTGTCTATGTATAAATATACTGTTTGCAGTTAAGATTGGGAATTAATATTTCTATGTTGCATCTATAGTACAAATTAGCATGAAAACAAATCCTCTCATTACAATCTATACTAATAATAGAAGAATATGCAAATTGGCCAGCATGTCATCATGTAACGACCAATCAGAATGGGTGCAGGGCCACGGCGGAGAGCTCTCAGCATGCCCTACACTGGGGTTCCAAAGGGTGCAGAGGAAGGGAGAGCAGATAGGCAGTTAGGGGGGTCAGGCCAGGAGGGGAGTGCAGATAGGCAATTAGGGGAATCAGGCAAGGAGGGGAGAGCAGATAGGCAATTAGGGGGATCAGGCCAGCAGAGGGGAGCAGTTAGGCAGTTATGGGGATCAGGCCAGGAGGGGAGAGCAGATAGGCAGTTAGCGGGGATAAAGCTGGCAGAGGATAGCAGTTACGAAGTTAGGGGGATCAGGCCAGGAGGGGAGAGCAGGTTGGCAGTTAGAGAAATCAGGCCAGGAGAGGAGCACAGATAGGTAGTTAGGGGGATTAGGCCAGCATGGTAGGGCAGTTAGGGAGATCAGGCCAGCAGA